>NC_084627.1:18451023-18681023 GCF_033978795.1 Nerophis ophidion
AGACAGGGCTGCAGAGCTGGCACTAAGCGCCGGGACGGACAAGCTTCACATTGTCTTGGCTGAATTAGATTAGATTAGATTAGATAGTACTTTATTTATTCCGTCAGGAGAGTTCCTTCAGGAAAATTGAAATTTTCAGCACAATCCCATTCAAGATTAGACAAACATTACAGAGAGACAGAACAGGATCGCTGACGGGTCTGCCGGCTTCCAGCGCCCCTTACAAAAAAGATGAGATACAGGTAAACAAGGAGGGGGGGGGGATGGGAGGAAAAAATAGAAGTTTAAAATAAAATAAAAAATCTGTCTTAGCCTGGGCCCTGAAGAGGGGGTGCAGACTGAGGCCAAGGGAAAAAAACAACTCATAGCCATAGAACACATCCCTCTTACATGTGTGTAAGAGGGAAACATCAAATATCAAAGAACACATAGGACATTTAAGACATTAAAGCAGCAGATACAACCAGACACTCATACAGCTATGAATAAAAAGTAAAATAAACATATCCACTGTGGTGGCCTCTGCGGTGTTCCACGCTATCGTCCGCTGGGGTGGAGGGAGCATGGCCAGAGACAGAAGCAGACCCAACAAAGCAACCAAGACAGCCGACTCCACTCTCGGCCAGTGTCCAGTCCGCATGGATTAGCGAGGATACGTCCAAGGTGACTGAGGTGTCCGACACCTGCTCACCCAGCCAAGACACCGCGAAGACTCTCCGTCCCAGCGCTCATTGTTGGCTCCGCAGCCCTGTCCCTTCATCCGCATCTCCTCCGGTCCCTCCAAACCGACTCCGGTGTGGCAAAGACCCTGCAGCTGGTCTCCATGGCCAAAAGGCTCCCAGGAGGCAGATCCAGAAGTCCACAAAAAAAGCACCACAGAGGTCACGAAAGTGCCACCCCTTGTCACACAGTCCCAAAGCGTCCCGGACCAAAAGGCAAAAAAATATAATAAGACATGAAAACAAGAGGGAAACACAAAAGGATGACACAAGAGCACAGAGCTCCTGCCTACAGCAGCCACTACAGCAGCGCCATCTTGGAAAAAAAAAAAAAATGAATGAGCAGGTATCAGACACCTCAGTGTTCTTGGATGTATCCTCGCTCATCCATGCGGACTGGACACTGACCGAGAGTTGGTTGGCGGCCGAGAGTGGAGTCGGCTCTCTTGGTTGCTTTGTTGGGTCTGCCACCACAGTGTATATGTTTCTTTTACTTTTTATTCATAGCTTTATGTAGAAGTGGCTGGTTGTATCAGCTCTGTTTGTTTAATGTGTTTCATGTCCTTTGTTTTCTTTGATGTTTGATGTTTCCCTCTTACACACATGTAAGAGGGATATGTACTATGGCTATGAGTTGTTTTTTTTTTTGTTTTTTTCTCTTGACCTCAGTCTGGACCCACACTTCATAGGCCCAGGCTTCGATCGATTTTTTTAAATTTTATTTTATTTTATTTTATTTTAATCTTTTCTTTTTTTCTCCCATTCCTCCCCTTGTTTACCTGTATCTCACCTTTTTTGTAAGGGGCGCCAGAAGTCGGCAGACCCATCAGCGATCCTGTTCTGTCTCCCTGTAATGTTTGTCTGATCTTGAATGGGATTGTGCTGAAAATGTTAATTTTCTTGAAGGAATAAATAAAGTACTATCCATCCATCCATCTATCTATATATACAGTATATATATATCTATCTATCTATCTGTCCATCCATCCATCCATCCATCCATCCATCCATCTATCTATCTATCTACACACACATGTATACATATATGTATGTATGTGTGTATAACTAGATGTATGTATATATATATACATACATATATATATATATATATATATATATATGTGTGTGTGTGTGTGTGTGTATATATACATATACACACACAAACACTATATACATGTATATAGACAGTATATGTACTGTATATAACTGTGTGTGTGTGTGTGTGTGTGTGTGCGCGCGCACAACACACTAGAGCTAGTCAAATGATTATTTATCATAAGCAAATTAATCACACTTTTGAATTTGGATAATCATGACTGACCACAGGTTGTTACTTTGTTTTGTAATTTGAATTAACTGGAAAAAAGCCCATTATTTGGATACAAATGCATTTGTATTTTCAGTGAGTGATTTTTTTGTTTCATGTTTTACTTGTATGCACGACATTTTCTTAAAGCCTTATAAAAGTTTTATCCAAGGTCCCATGCCACCTTTCAGGTAAATATCCGCGGACCGGTTTTGATCTCGGGCGTCTAATTACTTATAGCAGGGGTCTCAAACTCCATTTACCTGGGGGCCACTGGATGCAGAAATTGGGTGAGGCTGGGCCTCATGTGGACCCTGATTTAAATAAGTTGAACAACTTATTCGGGTGTTACCATTTAGTGGTCAATTGTACGGAATATTTACTGAACTGTGCATGTGCAATCTACTAATAAAAGTTTCAATCAATCCAATCAAAACACGAAAAGATTTCTTTAAAAATATTTAACATGCACTTTTTAATGAATTCCCCTTCTTTGAATGGCAGTGCCTCCACGGACGGTGCCCCCTTAATAATGTTGTTAGGGTGAAATCCGGGAGAATGATTACTCCTGGAGGGGCACTGAAAATTGAGAGTTACCCGGGAAAAAATCGAGGCTATACAGGTATGACGCTTTACAGCGCCACTCATATAAAACTCGCGGGCCGCACCAACAATACATTTTCATATACTGTAAAGGTGCGGGCCGCAAAATAACTTCTCGCGGGCCGCGTGTTTGAGACCCCTGACTTCATACTTGCCAACCTTCCCTGATTTTCCGAGAGGCTCTCGAAATCCAGCGCCTATCCCGAAAACCTCCCGGAAGAAAATTTCTCCCGGAAATCTCCCGAAACTCACGCCCCCTCCAGCTCCATGCAGACATGAGTGGGGACAGCCTTTTTTCAGGTCCGCTTTCCTGTCATATAAAACAGCTTGCCTGCCCAATCACGTTATAACATTTACGGATTTTTAATAAAAAAAACTGCACCCACAAGGAGACGAAGCAGAAGAACGACAAAGTTACAGTAATGGCGACGCCGTCTGTAATAGAGTGATTCTATGTTGTCTGTTGCCATCTCCTGGTGAATGTTGGCTATAGCGTTATGGGGTTGCTTTTTGATTGGCCAACGATTTACGTGGTGGTGCGTACCTGACGGCAAGTGACTTTCGCCATTACGCAAATGGCAGAACAAAGGTTACTCAAATAAGTGTTGGTTTTTGTTTTTTTTAATAACCAGCAAGCACAGTACTGTTAGTAGAACAACTGTGTTTTTATTACTGTGTATTTGATAGGTAACGTCTGAAATTCAACTATTTATTTTATTTATATAAATAATAAAATAAATATATATAGCAAGAATTCATTGAAAGACAAGTATTTCATATATATATATATATATATATATACCTATATATATATATATATATATATATATATATATATATATATATATACATATATATATATGTGTGTGAAATACTCGAATTGGTGAATTATACTCGTCCCCTCTTAACCACGCCCCCACCCAAACCACGCCCCCAACCACGCCCCCCCGCCCCCACACCTCCCGAAATCGGAGGTCTCAATGTTGGCAAGTATGCCTGACTTACAGCATATAAGAATATTCTATTACTTTTAAACAAACTATGAATTTAAGTCTCACCTTAAAACTCATCTGTGTACTCTAGCCTTTAAATAGACCTCCTTTTTAGACCAGTTGATCTGCCGCTTCTTTTCTTTTTCTCCTCTGTCCCCCCCTCCCTTGTGGAGGGGGTCCGGTCCGATGACCATGGATGAAGTACTGGCTGTCCAGAGTCGAGACCCAGGATGGACCGCTCGCCTGTGTATCGGTTGGGGACATCTCTACGCTGCCGATCCGCCTCCGCTTGAGATGGTTTCCTGTGGACGGGACTCTCGCTGCTGTCTTGGATCCGCTTGAACTGAACTTTCGCGGCTGTGTTGGAGCCACTATGGATTGAACTTTCACAGTATCATGTTAGACCCGCTCGACATCCATTGCTTTCGGTCCCCTAGAAGGGGGGGGGGTTGCCCACATCTGAGGTCTTCTCCATGGTTTCTCATAGTCAGCATTGTCACTGGCGTTCCACTGGATGTGAATTCTCCCTGCCCACTGGGTGTGAGTTTTCCTTGCCCTTTTGTGGGTTCTTCCGAGGATGTTGTAGTCGTAATGATTTGTGCAGTCCTTTGAGACATTTGTGATTTGGGGCTATATAAATAAACATTAATTGATTGATTGAATAATCAAACACGCCAAAACATGTGTCCTTTATCATAGCTACACGTATAACAAAAAACGCGTAAAAATGAGTGGTATTTTTCAGTGAGGAAAGATGACAGTTCATTGCTCCTGCCAAATGAATGGCAGAGTGGAGCGGATCACCACTCCAAGATGGCGGCCCCGCGTCTCGTCAGCTCCAGTAGACAGTAGCGGTCGATGCCCCTACTATCTCAAACTCGCTGGGAGGGCTTTTTGAATAAAATCATATCTGGCATCGATTGGTCTGCCTGCGTGAACTATGACGTCATAGTTCTGAAACCGCGCGGTGTGTTTTTAACTGTCATGCTAGTAGTAGTCCGCACTCACTTGTGCTGCATGGCGTCGTGATATTTACCTCCCACGCAGACTAAAGTTTATTTAGTTTCCTCGGACAGGAGTTGTGCCGGAATAATAAAGTGTACACTTGTGTGCGTCAAAATGAGCGACGACACCGATTCTCCTCCTGAAAGGGAGATGAAGGTAAGCTATTTGATCTGGCTAGTGGGGTTAGCTGCTGTTTGCTAACACTTGCAGCCTTTAAGGACTCATTTTAAAAGGTAACGGCTTAAACGACTAAGTTAGCTGTAAATTAACTAACCATATTTATAGTAACTAACTCTGTAATGTCGAGTTTTAATGTATTTGTTGTTTTAAGTTCTAACTAGTCAGCTACTAATGCTAAAGTGGCTAATAGCTTCAATGTGTTTAGTGTTGACAGTTGAATTGGATATTATTTCTTTATTTTCTTAGTTTATTTCGAACATGACATACCTACAACATTATACATCATCATCATTTCACAATACACAATACATCATGTCCGAAAAGGAGTAGGAAGAAGCAAAGCTTATATAATCCTACCCCTTTTCCACGTCAGAGCGCCCACAAATATATACATTCATTTACTGACCTTCTTTATAGCAAAATGACATCCGAGAATGAGTAACACAACAGTTTTGTAGTATGTACTTAATTAATTCAGTCATTTTTAACATACTGAGATGAAGAATATCTTATTTTAATAAGGTTGAAAGTGTTTCTCAGAATTATTATTCTTTGTACTTTGTAAGCACTATTAATTTGAACATCCTCTTAAAGTGGATCATATCAGTACAATGTTTAACTTCTTTACTTAATCCATTCCATAATTTAATTCCACATACTGATTTGCTAAAGGTTTTAAGTGTTGTACGAGCATACAAATGTTTTAAATTAGATTTTCCTCTAAGGTTATATTTCTCCTTTTAGTTGAGAAGAATGCAGGTTATAATTTGCTTTGTACATCAATTTAGCTTTTTGCAATTTTACCAAATCACCAAACTTTAATACTTTTGACTCAATAAATAAAGGGTTTGTATGTTCTCTATATCGAACATTATGTATTATTTTAATTGATCTTTTTTGTAACACAGTTAACAAATGTAGAGCACATTTGTAGTTATTTCCCCATATTTCTGCACTATAACTCAGATATGGTAACACTAGCGAGCAGTAGAGAATATAAAGTGATTTTTGGCCCAGGATGTATTTTGCTTTATTCATTATTATAACGTTTTTTGCCACCTTATGTTGTATGTTTTGTATTTGAGATTTCCAGTTCATTTTATCATCTATTAATAATCCCAAAAATCTGGTTTCTTTTACCCTTTCAATATCTACTCCGTCTATTTGTATTCATGTCTGATGCTCTTTTCTACTGTTACCAAATAGCATTATTTTAGTTTTACTGAGATTCAAAGTCTGTTTTTATATAACCAATTTTTTTAATATGTTCATTTCTTCCGTTATTATTTGTATTATCTTCTGCGTGTTCTCTCCTGAACAGAAACCAGTTGTGTCGTCTGCAAATAAAACTAACTTCAAGTCCTTTGTAACTTTACAAATGTCGTTTGTATAAAGATTAAACAATCTTGGTCCCAGTATTGATCCCTGGGGTACACCACAAGATATATCCAACAATGTTGACATATTTTCACCCATCTTCACATATTGATTCCTGTTGGATAAATAGCTTCTTACCCAGTTCAATATCAAACCGCTGATGCCATATCGTTCTAGTTTTTGTATTTAAATATCATGATTAATTGTGTCAAATGCTTTTGTTAAATCCATGAATACTGCGGCTGCACATTCTTTATTGTCTATTGCATTGGTCATTTCCTCTGTTATTTTGATTAATGCTATTGATGTTGAGATATTTGCTCTAAATCCAAATTTATTCTCCACGAGCGTCCCACTTTTGTTGATGAATTTTTCTAATCGGCTATTAAATAGTTAGTTTTTCCATGATTTTGGAGAATTGTGGAAGTAATGAATCTGGTTTATTACATTACACTTTCACACAAACCATGCCAAATTATTAACATATCCAACTTCATTGAATTACTAATATAGTACACGAAAAACAAATCTCAATAGTTACGAGTCTTTCGAAAAATCCTGAATTAAACGGTGATGTTCTCATCGCATGTGTGACATTTTCTGAAAGTCAATAAAAATCCGCACGTAACTTTTTGAATTAAGTCGCTAACGAATAACAAACTGACAAACCGATGCCTTCTAATACAGTGTTTTTTTTCAACCTTTTTGAGCCAAGGCACATTTTTTTATTGAAAATATCCGGAGGCACACCACCATCAGAAATTATTAAAAAATGAAACTAAGTTGACAGTAAAAAGTCGTCGTCGCAATAATTGGATATGACTTTAAACCATAACCAACCATGCATCACTATAGCTCTTGTCTCAAAGTCGGTGTACTGTCTCGACCTGTCACATCACGCCGGGACTTATTTTGACTTTTTTGCTGTTTTTTTGTTTTTTTTGCTGTGTGTAGTGTTTTAGTTCTTGTCTTGCGCTGTTATTTTGGTGGCTTTTTCTCTTTTTTTGGTATTTCCCTATAGCGTTTTCATGTCTTCCTTTGAGCGATATTTCCTGCATCTACTTTGTTTTAGCAATCAAGACTATTTCAGTTGTTTTCTTTGTGGGAACACTGTTGATTTTCATGTCATGTTCGATATACATTGTGGATGCCGTCTTTGCTCCACAGTAAATCCTTGCTGTTGTCCAGCATTCTGTTTTTCTTTACTTTGTAGCCAGTTCAGTTTTAGTTTCATTCTGCATAGCCTTACCTAAGCTTCAATGCATTTTCTTAGGGGCGCTCACCTTTTGTTTATTTTTGGTGTAAGCATTAGACTCCTTTTTGCCTGCATAATTCCTCCCGCTGTTTCCGACATCTACAAAACAATTAGCTACCAGCTGCTACCTACTGATATAGAAGAGTATTACATGGTTACTCTGCCAAGCTCGAGACAACACTCAACAACAACACATAATTTGCAGACTAGAATTACCGGTTACCAAAAAATATTTTTAACCCAAATAGGTGAAATTAGATTATGTCCCACGGCACACCAGACTGTATCTCACTGCACACTTATGTTCCGTGGCACAGTGGCTGAAAAACACTGGTTTAAAGGAATGTATCTATTGCAATGTTTTATACAAATGAAACTCGCTATAAGAGAGCAGGTTTGACAGGTTACATGTGTTAATCCAACCATTAACGTGGTGATATTAAAAGACCATTTCAAAGCCGTATTTTCTCATTAGTTATTATTTAAATGCTGCTAAAAAAAATTCAGTGATTAAAAAACACTGTTCTAGTACATAACCTCTTGGCAGCGGTCATAACGAAGCATAGGCTTTATTTATCCACAATTTGGAATTATGTGGTTGCAGCGGAGATACATAAAGCCCACAAAAGTAAGTTTAAAAAGTTAACATGAAAATATAAAGGCATCATTAAAACACAAAGGAAATAAGTCATTAAAGGGAAACTGCACTTATTCTGGAATTTTGCCTATCTTCACAATCCTTATGAGAGACAAGAACACTTTTTTTTTTTGCATTCTTATTTGTAATAGTCTGCTTGTTTTAGGTAGCTAGCAGTGCTGCTAATGGGAGAAATCCAGTCTGCCTCTAAATCACTCTAAGGCCATGTCCACACGAACATAGATAAAAAAAAAAAACGCATGCTTATCTCTGCATTTAGGCCTCTCATCCACACTCAAACGCATACTTGTCTTTAAAAACGGAGATTTTTGCATGGTGTAGCGTTCCGAAACTCTCCGCTCAGCGTATGTGTGTACATGGCACAAAAGGAGACTTGTACTCCTTTGATGATGGCTGTGCTCAACAACACTGCCTTGCCACCTTTAAACACACTACAAAGAGGATTTACTGTGTGTTTGAATGTAAACATGCTTCTATTTTTAGTAAATGTTGACAAAAGACGCATCGAAATAGTCTTTGCGACACTCAGCGCTAATGACAGTCAGCTGTTTTGGATGCGATTGCTCAGGCTCGTTTTAAAGATAATGTACATGTCATTGTATGTCTAGTATATCAAAATAAACATAATAATAATACATGTTTAATGCCACCAAATCAGCTCTGGCTGCTTTTTCCAGGCTTCTGATTGGACAAAATGGGCATGACAGCAGGTTTATGTTTGTGTGTCAACAGACAGTTTTGAAACTACACTTGCAGGGTTTACCGCAGCGCTTTGTTGTTAAGCGGCCCCCTTAAAAACAAAGATCCATCGCCTAAAGTAAAGTTAAAAAAAACAAAACAACAAAAAAACATTTGTGAATTATTTATTTATTTTTTCCCCTTGTCCAGCTTGTCAGGGTCAGCATGTGGCCCCACTTTTTACTCTTTTTTTCAAACGCTTATTTACAATAAGTAATTAATTTGACTTAGTAAAATTAATTATCTTAGTAAGTCAATATTTACTAAGTCAAAATAATGACATACTTAGTATCTCAGGTAACTAGGACTGTTTTGTGTTTTGTTTTTACTTTACAGAAAAAATATGGATATATATCGCATATTGCCATTCAGCATATGGAGCGGCTTCTTCAAGTGACGAAGCAGGCCTACTTCAACACAGTCTGTAGCCTCTTGATGAAATGAGATGGAGACATGATGGTGGCGACAGGCCAAATGTTCCTCAAACCCGCCCGGCCCCTTCCCCATACGTCCTCCGGTCCCGGCCAAATATTCCCGGAGAAAACACTGACTTGTGTCGATGGAGATCGTTTTTTAACCCCAAATATGCGTTTTTTTAAACTGTCCGTGTTCAAGTCTAAAAATGCATCCGAACACCGCCAACAGTACTTCATTTATGTTCCTTGACATGTATAATAACCAAGTGTAGCGACATTGGTGTTGTAAGAGCGAATGCTGAGGAACTGTTTTCAAGCGTAGTAACACATCGCCTACCTCACAGAGACACACACACTGCTATGGAATGAGTTTTATAATGCAAAAAAACAATACAACGGGACACCAATCTGTACTGACTGAAAAACATGAACAATATCTGAAGTATTAGCCCACATTTCATGTTTTGTTTGTCCACAGCTAGATTGACAGTGTATGTATTTATAATAAAAATCATGATATGATCAATATTATATAGAAGCTGTGTATTTTCCACATTTTGCAGGAAAAATTGCACTTTTTTTTTTTTCTGGAAGGATATACAAGTGTTCAGACTCATTACAGTGTCTCTGCTGTGAATAACTCCTCTCATATAGAAGACTGTGTGCAGCCTGCCAGTGAGAAGCATTAATTTCATGTTCACACTTAATAATAATAATAATAACAGTGTGACACTAACATAGTGTGAGTTAGTTAGTTGGTTACTTGCAGTATTAACAGCAGATAACATGTTTCTTTACTGCCGGCGCCACTAATGGAGATTCACTTCTGACTCGGACGAGTTCGAAAACATTACAATCATGGTATGGTATGGTCTTTATTGTCATTGCATAAGTAAAAAAATACTTTGTTTTCAGCACAATCCCGTTCCATACCATACCATTTGTGTAAACATCCTGAGTATTTTTCCATTCACGAAATTAGTCTAATTGCTCAAATAAGTTGGTTTCTTCTATTTTCACACCGACATGTGAAGTCAAGTCTCCATGTTCCATCTCTAATGCAACTGTTGGCCATGGAAAACCGGTACTCAACCAGAACTCGATTACCATGAGTAGCTGTGGATACTTAATTTTTTAAGCATCAAATCGCATAATTTGTGAAAAAGCTGTAAAAACGATTTTTAAAAAAAATCTTAAAAGCACACACAGAAGTAATAAGCATAGTTGCTAACGACAACACTGCCCTACTGACTGAATGAGCACGGAGAATGATCGACCCACCCACAATGAATGTGCTGCCGTCCACACAATGAGGGGGATAACGTTCGTACACCAAGACACAGTTTGGGCGACAAAGCATATTTTCATTGGGTCTGTGGTTAGCCTGATCATAATGGCATTTTTGATGCGGACAGACTTTTGCACTAGAGATGGTCCTGAATAAAGGGCTGGCTGGCATCCCATCTAAGGTCTAACCAGCCTCTGGCCTAAAGTCAGCTCACATGTTACTCTATTGACTAAATACCATCACACATTCAGGTCTATGTAGTTAATGCATCTTATTTTCTTCTTTTTTTTCAGGATTTTCAGTTTCGAGAAATGAGGAAAGCGAAAATTTTCCAACCTTCTGAAGAAATGCCAAAGGAAAGGACAAGTTTGCTGTGTGTCTCAAACAAATATGGCTTAACGGTTGCCGGGATGGGGAGAACCTTCAAAGTTTACCACACACAGGACATCATCGCTGATAAACAGGAGCGCAGCGCTAACAAGATAGGTATGGACAGTAGAGTATGGACAATATGCCTGAAAACGGTCAATATCGATATATATATATTTTTTTTTATGACCTACTGAAAATGACCAGGACAAAATATATTAAATGTAAACATTTTTGTTGTAAATATAACCTTAGTCTGATTATAATCTACTCAACTTTTAAAGTGGAAAGGAAATGTCAACACATCCACATCCACATTTAATAAATGTAAACCAAATTCTAAAATCACATAAAAGGCTTAGAATAACCTCTTTAAATGAAGATGAAAAAATAAGAAATATGTAAGAAATGCTGAAAAAATGTCACAAAACGGTGCAACGTGTGAAAATCTAAACAGAGAAACCCGACAATAACTTTTTTTTACGCCTTTTTTACGGTCTGTTATTCTTATTTAAGTATGGAAATGAATGTATGTTACGCAGTAATTATTATTCCTTAAATATTTTTGCACCAAACTACTATTAGTTTGAAGTACCACATTTATAATATTGTGTAATTTATTTGATTTATACAGTCCTGCACTTTAGTTAGGCCGGGGCCGATATTCAATAAGTAAATTAACTGCCGATAAATGAAAATCAAAGTCCGTAATAATTTTTCCAGCGTCAATCGCTATCTGCTTGCTTCAAGAGCAATTACACTTTCTGTCGCTTTTAGCGGCTAAATGTGTTTGTACCATCGCGGAATGAAAAGAAGGGGGTGAATTATCTTGTCCTCATTAAATGTGTTTAACTCTTTGTGAAGGGTCACTGGGCCGGTGTGCATCACATATTGCAACTAGTTGACATGTTTTTGCTAATATGGAGAGAATGAACACTAAACCAAATGCCACCCCACCAATGTGGGAATATTTCAGTTTAAACCTTTGGAACAAGATGAGACTATCAACTCCGAAGGAGCCAGTTTGCCAACTTGAAATACAACCACTTGACAGTCCAAACTCACTCCCCACTCAGTTTGTGTAAACAAAATAGTGTGCTCTCTTAGAAATACATTGCCAAAGACATGCTGCCATTAAATGCTGTTAAGTAATTAGAATTTTTTCAAAGTTCTGTAATTTTGTCATGTCATGTCGAGGGTCCTCACTCGGAATCGGCCAAACTTAATGTTGTTGTGCGTTAGCCTTTTAATATATATCTGTTTAAACTGTAGTGTTTATATTGTACTTCACTTTTGTTTAATAATGTTTTAATTTAGTGTCCGTTAAGTAATGTACAATTCTACCTCTAAAATTAAAGATAAAGTACCTCTGCCCATCATGTTAAACATTGATGTGCAACTTTGGTTGGCAATACTTTATTTAGCAATTTTATTTATTATTATGATTATGTATATTTGTACTGCCCATCTCTTCTAGATATTTTATTAAGTAATAATTAATTTTATTTAGTAAGTGCAAAGTCTTGCAAAAAGACAAATTATATTATGATGTTATTTGTCTGTTTTATTTACTTAGAGATTTAAACATTTTCATTTCATTGGCAACGTTAAAATACACGAATACAAGTTTATGGCATTCGAAAGGATATACATGCATTATTATATATTATCGTTAAACCAATGGTTAATTTGGCCTCATAAAAATATTGGCAATAATATTGTTTATCCGCAGTAATTTCTAGGTCAATATACACCACAGTGTATATGTTTCTTTTACTTTTTATTCATAGCTGTATGTATAAGTGGCTGGTTGCATCAGCTCCGCTGCTTTAATGTCTTTCATATCCTTAGTTTTCTTTGATGTTTGATGTGTCCCTCTTACATGTGGATATCTACTATGGCTATTAGTTGTTGTTTTTTTTTTTTCCCTGGGCGTCAGTCTGGACCTCCTCTCCAGAGGCCCAGGCTTAGACCGATTTTAAAATGTTTATTTTATTTTATTTTAATCTTTTATTAATGTTAATTTTCCTGGAGGAATAAATAAAGTTCTATCTATCTATCTGTCTATCTGTCTATCTGTCTATCTATCTATCTATCTGTCTATCTATCTATCTATCTATCTATCTATCTATCTATCTATCTATCTCTATCCATCCATCCATCCCATCCAAGCAAGCAAGCAACTTACACCGCTTGTCCCTTGCAGGGTGGAGCCTATCTCAGCTGCATTCGGGTCAAGCAAAATTTGTTATCGGCCCCGGCCTAACTTTAGTTTCACTTTTGTATTTGTGTATACCCGAATAAGGAAAGGATGAGTGTTGAAAAGAAAAGAGGTGGGGGACTGGTGTCCGTTTAGTTTTTTTTAATCCCCAAAACTACCAAACTATCGAGCTGACTTTACCTGTTTGATTGAGTATTTATTCACTTTCCGCAGCAAGTAGGCAGCAAGATGGCGCAACCAAAATGATAGTTGATACTGTTACTTGATTCGCTGTTATCGTGTCCCTCCCATTGCTCAGTGATCACTCCCTGTTTTGTTAGGTTACTAGAGCATGCTCTAGTAGCCTAGAGCACTCATGGGTTCATGCAACCAACCATGCTTCATAACTTGTGGTTTGGTTTATTCTGACCAAAATAATACATGTTTATGTAATGTTTTATGAAACATTGATATCGATTGTGTCTTATCGCAATGTATATTGATTTCGGTTTATCTGCCCAGCCCTACATAGTATGGAGTATATTTGTTTTTTTATGTTCTTCTCTTTGCCTTCCTAGTATGGAGTATGATTGTTTTTTACGTTCTTGTCTTTGTGTCATGATTGTCCCGTCTCGTCTTAGTTGAAGGAATTGCAGCGCTGGCGGAGGTAACCATGGAGATGAATTTGCACCACTTGGCTCTCAGTTGTGATGAGCTTACCTTGTCAGTGTGCGGTATCGCTACGGACACCGGTTTGTCCATCGTCTTCTATGACGTCCGCACCTTTGTGAACAAGGTAAGTACTTTATTCAACCTCTATGCCAGTGGTTCTCAACCTTTTTTCAGTGATGTACCCCCGTGAACATTTTTTTAATTCAAATACTCCCTAATCAGAGCAAAGCATTTTTGATTGAAAAAAAAGAGATACAGAAGTAAAATACAGCACTATGTCATGAGTTTCTGATTTATTAAATTGTACAATTGTGCAAAATATTGCTCATTTGTAGTGGTCTTTCTTAAACTATTCAGGAAAAAATACATAAAGATAACTAAAATCTTGTTGAAAAATAAAAAAAGATTTCTACACATAGAAGTAATCATAAACTTAAAGTGCCCTCTTTGAGAATTGTAATAGAGATCCATCTGGATTTATGAACTTCATTCTAAACATTTCTTCACAAAAAAAGAAATCTTTAACATCAATATTTATGGAACATGTCCACAAAAAAATCTAGCTGTCAACACTGAATATTGCATTGTTGCATTTCTTTTCACAGATTATGAACGTACATTCATATTTTGTTGAAGTATTATTCAATAAATATACTTAAAAATGATTTTTTTTAATTGTTGCTATTTTTAGAATATTTAAAAAAAAATCTCACGTACCCCTTGGCATACCTTCAAGTACTCTCAGGGGTACGCGTACCCCTATTTGAGAACCACTGCTCTATGCTTCTGTACTGTAGAAAACGTGAGTCAGAATATGAACGTTAGTTGTTTGGTGGTGTTTACAGGCTCGACCACAGAAGTCGGCGTTTGCATCGTGGCAGCCGGCCGTGCCCCCGGAAACCTTAGTGCAGGACCTAAAGTGGAATCCTGCTCAGGCTTCTATGTTGGCCGTCTGTCTGTCTGATGGCAGCATGTCCATCTTGGACGTAACCAACAGCGTCAACACACAAGCCCAGCTACCCGCTTCCAGCGGTGTCACGTGCCGTGAGTGAAGAATTCTCGTATCATTTTGGAATGGCAGATAATGCAATGCATTCATTCAGGGGTCTTCAACATGACGTACTGCAGGCGGGCCGAGAAATGTTAGGGTGTTTTTTAAATATATTTTTAAGACCATATATCAATATGCATTTTCCACAAATGTAAATGTCTTTAAATATACATAATCATTGAGCCAACACACTGTCATATAGTTAAATCTGAAAAAATAACATATAATATGAATTAATTGATCATGTAAAGGGGAACTCCACTTTTTTTTGGAATGGCCTGTCAGCATCACAAACTGCAATTAGTTAGCAAGTAGCAGCTAACATGGTCAACTATGCATCCATCCATTTCTACCGCTTATTCCCTTTGGGATCGTGGGGGGCGCTGGTGCCTATCTCAGCTACAATCGGGCAGAAGGTGGAGTACACCCTGAACAAGTCGCATGGTCAACTAGTATTACATATATAGTATGCAATATGTATAAAAAAAATAGTTCTGAGGCCATATCGCCAATTACTAATTATTACTATTTACAACTTTACACCATATTTTAATTTTGAAAGCAAAAAATACAAGAATGATGTGTTGCTAATAGACTATATACTTATTTCTTTCAAAACGCTTGGAATTAATTGGATCCTGTTACAAACATATATTTATAATATTTTATTAAATACTGAAAAATATGAAAGTTCCCCTGAGCAAGCATGGGAAAAATTAACTTGACCTACTAGAGTAGATTTTTATTTTATTTTTTTAAATAAAAAAAGTAAACATTTGTTTGTATTCTATTTGGAATTTAATTACTTCATTTATAACTTTCGTATTAATTTTGTCCTTCATTTAATGTCACAGTAATGTTACTGCAGTGGCTGGCAGGCTAATTGGAAAGGGCTCTTTTTAGCCATCAAATCAGTCAGCTGAATCAACAGTGCACTCTTTTGGTTGCGAGAGTCCTTTAGAAACAATCTGTGGAGTAAGTGACTTCCCTGCTTATTATCTGTCATGTGCTGCATTTGTACTTTTGAAGTTTGCTGGAGCCCTAAAGGAAAACAAGTTGCCGTAGGGAAAATGAATGGCACTGTCAGCCAGTATACCCCAGTAAGTGAAAATAATGCAGTCTGATAACAAATAGAACCTGTGTTATGACTGACTTTTTTCATGTTGATTAAAAAAGGCACTGGAGGAGAAAAAAGTGATTCCATGTCCACACTTCTACACGTCTGATGACCCTGTCAAAGGTAAGTACATCCCTATGCAGTGTTCTGCATTCCTTTATCTGCTTATTATGTACAAATGATTGTACGTGTATGTGTTCATTTTAAAACGTTTACTGCATCTCTTTACTGTTGCAGTTCTTGACCTGCTTTGGCTGAGGACGTATTCTTTCGGTGTGGTCTACGCCGCTGCCGACGGCTCTTCCGAGACCCCACCTGAGCTCGTATTGATCACCATCCCTGTGCGTAGCGACTCGTTATGTGTGAACATATCCATACAGTATTGCTTAAAAATACTAGTTGACTTGTTTTATTGACCTTTTTCCACATAATTACTTTTGATGTAGAAAAACACCAAATAGCAACATTAATTTGACATTGTTGCGTTACTGTAATTCAGCATTTTACCTTAATTGGGGGTTATCTGTTGGTTTGTTTTTAGATACGTTTTGTGTTTGACGGTCTTACCAATGTTTTTGAGGTACATTTTACTGCATGCTTAACACATGTAAAAGTATCAGGAGACTTTAGAAGTAGTTTACCCTTTTTATTATTTTTAGTATAAGAAACATAAAAATATAATTCGTAATACATATCTACCATAAAATATACAGGCATGGGAAATATACACACATGCAAAGTCCACAATTTTACCGAGTTTTTCTAATGAAATATCAATAAAAATACGATCGAAACAATATATGTTGAATGCTCACTTCAGCCGCAGGTACTTGCTGGTCATCTTGCCTAAATACCGCACTAGGTTGCAGGACGGGGAGATGATCAGGTACACTGAAACAAGCTCGCTAGTTAGCCAACCATTTAGGTAACTTACTTGGTGTCGGCTCCATTCGCTGTCCGAGCCACAATGTTGGTGGCTGTCTTCTTTGCTGCTAATCATATTTGGATGAGTACAATCCGAACTCTGTTGGTTCCGAACCAGTTTTATTTTTAGAGTATTTATTTGCAGTCCGTGAGAAGGTTTATTTTTGATATGACAGATTGTAACAAAGATCACAACATCGGAAGTATATTACCCAAGGGGCATGGTTACAGCATAGAGCTGAAAAATGGGAGTTCTTTGCATGCATGTTATATGATTTTAAATTATGTTTTCAATGATAATATTGTGAGTAAATTATCTACTAAAAAACAAAACGTTTTGTCGTACATTACATTGAACATGTAAATGTCAAAAACACAGCCAAAATGGGTTGGTTGCTGAGAATAACTTTAAAGGTAAAATATAGAGTAGAAATGGACTCCTTTGCAGTAAATGTAGTCTTGATTTTCAAAATGTTCTTTCTCGGGACTGCAACTGTAAATTTCTACACAGCATGATGGTAGTGAGGTACTTTCGAAGTGCTTGTAATCAGTGCGATTTAGTGGAAGGACATGCTTTATTTACAGTTGTGATCAAAATTATTCAACCCCCACACAATTTAGTTTTTTTTGCAAGTTGGACATTTATTCCGTATTTTGTTTATAGTTTTATCAAATAAAGATGCATTAAATAGACAAATGCAACTTGAATTACAACATTATATTTTGTAACATACCAAACAGTGTAATTTCTCTTAATAACTCATTGACAAAATTATTCAACCCCTTGAAGATCATAACTCTTAAGAACAGAATTTGAATAAGGTCTTTTCAATCAGGTGTTGAAAACACCTGTAGATGTGATGAGAACCATACCGAGCAACAATTAGACTGATTGAAAAAGACTGTGACGCTCAGCTTCTTGTAGATGGTCAATGGTGTATTTGCAACATGGTGAAGTCCAGGGAGTGGTCAAAGAAGTCAAGAGAAGAGGTAATTTCTCTTCATAAGAAAGGATATGGATATAAGAAAATAGCAAAGACATTACACATTCCAAGAGACACAGTTGGGAGCATAATTCGCAAGTTTAAAGCTAAAGGCACAGTGGAAACACTACCTGGGCGTGGTAGAAAGAGGATGCTGTGTGCGTACAGTGGTGAAAAACCCCCAGGTAACAGCTGAGGAACTACAACAGGATATTGCAGATCGTCCCAGACAATAAGGCGCACACCACGAGATGAAGGCCTCCATGCCAGAACTCCCAGGCGCACCCCACTTCTGACTATCAGGCACAAAAAAATTGACTCCAGTATGCCAAAAATCATCTGGACAACCCCCAAAGGTTTTGGGAAACTGTTTTATGGAGTGATGAGACAAAACTGGAACTCTTTGGGCCTATGAATCAACGTTATGTTTGGAGGAGAAAAAATGAAGCTTACAAAGAGAAGAACACCTTTCCTACTGTTAAGCATGGTGGGGGGGTCAATCATGCCCTGGGGCTGTTTCTCTGCCTCAGGTACCAGGAATCTCCAGTGCGTTCAAGGCATTATGAATTCTATTTCCTACCAGGATATATTAGCTGCAAATGTCATGAAGTCAGTGACGAAGCTGAGGCTTGGGAGACGTTGGACCTTCCAACAGGACAACGATCCCAGGCATACCTCCAAATCAACATCAGAGTGGTGCAGACGAAGGGCTGGAAGACTCTGGAGTGGCCCTCACAGTCGCCAGACCTAATTCCTATAGAAAACCTGTAGTGGGACTTGAAGAAGGCTGTTGCAGCACGCAAGCCCAAGAATATGAATGAACTGCAGGCCTTTGCCCAAGAGGAATGGGCTAAAATACCTGTAGATGGTTGCAAGAAGCTTGTGTCCGGTTATGTATCACGTTTGAAGGATGTAATTACTGCCAAAGGGTGTTCTACTAAGTACTAAAGATGCATGTAACTAGGGGGTTGAAAAATGTCCTTTCTTGGTATTTTGTCATTTAAGTTGCATTTGTCTATTTGACACATCTTTATTTGATATGACTATAAACAAAATACGGAATAAATGTCCAACTTGCTAAAACACCAAAATTGTGTGAGGGTTGAATAATTTTGATCACAACTGTAGTGAAATCACCAAAATAAAAATAAGTAATGCCCCTTGTTAATAGTAACAAAATACATTTTTGTTTTCTAGAAGAAGGATGAAAAGGTGGAAACAAAGTACCTGAACTTCAGCGACACAGTGTTCGGCTGCTGCACAAAGCGACAGCATCACTACTTCCTCAGCCACGTCGAGGACTGGTGAGAATCATCACGACACACATCACACGCTTGACATTTTTTGATGCCATGTCGTTTACTTCACGCAGGAATCTTGTTTTGGCCGCATCCGCCGCTTCCATCGAAGTCAGCGTCATCGCCAGACAAGACGAAAAGGTGCTTCATGACGTGTCCATTTGTAATTATTGGTGACATATGTAAAGACATATCCCAAGACATGCACCTGGGGGATAGGTTGATTGGCAACACTAAATTGGCCCTAGTGTGTGAATGTGAGTGTGAATGTTGTCTGTCTATCTGTGTTGGCCCTGCGATGAGGTGGCGACTTGTCCAGGGTGTACCCTGCCTTCCGCCCGATTGTAGCTGAGATAGGCGCCAGCGCCCCCCGCGACCCCGAAAGGGAATAAGCGGTAGAAAATGGATGGGATGGATATGTAAAGATACACGTTATAGTCATTAAGACAATTTTTGCCCTTTTAGATCTGGGAGCTGTGGATCCTGGAGGATGCTGGGAGGGCGGAGCTACCTGTAACTGAGAACGATGAAGACACGCTGCCCCTCGGCTTAGCGATTGACTACACCAATCAACAGCAGATTCGCATCAGTAAGTCAAGTTGGTTTTACTACCGTTCTGGCTTGTTGGTTTTCGAGTTGTGATTCTTCTCACAAAGAGTGGAAGAGATCTCCTTGAGCACATGGTTGAATCTTTTGTGCTGATATTTTGCAGCTTTGATAATTAAAAGTTCAAGGCCTTGGTTGATGTATATATATGAGCCAGTTTTTTATATGTTGAATAAATGTAGTTTCCCCAAGATTGCCAAGGTACCTGTAGCGTTGGGGGCGTGGTCAAGATGATGTCATCATGTTATTTACCGTAATGCATATACTTTCTTTAAAAAGGCAAAAAACATGTACATACATTAAAAAACAAATATGTTAATTTTATAGTATTGACACATTTTTTCTCACGTAATATCATATTGCGCTATTTTTCAATTGTTGGTACGTAGTGTACAATGTACTTTGTGATTAGTGTTTAGAGACTCTTTAATGTCGCTACATGTCTGCGACAAAAAGCGAATTATAGAGAGCCTGACGTCACGCCTGCTTTGTGCTGCTGCTAACCTTTCTCTTAATTTTGAAGATCGCTGTCAGTGGATACATCTCGAATATATTAAAGTACGCCTTCATCGCGGACGTGCTGCCTCCGAGAAAACCCCGTGCGTATGGCTTATGTTATCACAACATACAGTTTCAGCAGCGTTGTTTCGGTGATCGAATTTTTGGTGCATCTCTAGTCAATAATGCACAAATAATAAACTATAAACATCCATTCATATTGTAACTACCTGTTGGTGTTAATGTGTATGTCCTTGTGCTATGATTTAAATTTTTCCCATGACCTGTGAACACAACGT
Organism: Nerophis ophidion; assembly: GCF_033978795.1. Classification (NCBI taxonomy): domain Eukaryota; kingdom Metazoa; phylum Chordata; class Actinopteri; order Syngnathiformes; family Syngnathidae; genus Nerophis; species Nerophis ophidion. The sequence continues at coordinate 18,471,578 of NC_084627.1, forward strand.
GTTGGTGGAGAATGATGAAGTGTTGTGTGTCTAGGAGTTAGACACAAAGACGGAGGGAATAAGTGTTAGAATTTGGCCCGTTCTTGGCATAAAATTGGCAATAAAACCTAAAAAGAGGGTCAGACTTATGTCTTCTTCTGGATGCTACAATACCAGGGTTTCCGCAAGGCATTAAAAAGCTGCAAAAGTCATTAAATGAATTTTGGTACTTGTGTGCACGAAGGAAATAAGTGTTGGAGTTGGGCCCAGTGTTAGCGTAAGATTGGCAATAAAAGCTAAAAGAGGGTCATACTTTGTGTGTCTTCTTCTGGCCGCTACAATACCAGGGTTTCCGCAGGGCATTAAAAAGCAACAAAAGTCATTAAATGGATTTTGCGAAAATTAAGTCCTTAGATGGTATTCAAAAGAATGAGATACAATGTCCAAGCAGTAAAAAAATGGATAAATGGATGACCAACAAAGCCACTTCTGGTGTCACCACTACCATTTTCAGCTGCTGCTACCACTACAGAAAAATAAATTATTGCGTGCAAATTCTAATTAACTAAAGAGTAACAGGTTATGTAAAGGTTTCCACTATTCAAGATTATAATTGTCAAATGCTTACAATTGTGTATATACAGACAATTGTAAATTTTTGATTATATATAATTACAATATGCGTGCGGTAGGATATGGGCATTACATTTTTTTAAGTGTCGTTAAAAAGCATTTCAATCTGCTGATACCTGTAGAAACTGAATACATAAATTTATTTTCTTTTTTTCAAGTAAAAAGCCTAATTTTTAAGGTATGGTGGCTAATATGTCTCTGTGACGCATTGCCACGGTCGAATGCATTAAGGAGAAACCCTGCAGTATTTGCGACACAGACGAAAAGTGTGTCAAAGGTTTTAAGAAAACCATCTAAGAAGAAATTCTGATGCTAACTATGATGAACCTATGATGAATTTCGTCTTTTCCGACTTATAAATGGTGTTACAATGTTGGATACTCTGGTAAAACAATTTCACAACATCATATCATAAGCTTTATGCATTTTGACGTGAGATTGCGTGCAGTTTTGGATCCCTCTGTTCGCAGGGTTTTGCAGTCTGGCTACGTTGTGACGTCAGAGCGAAGTTATGCACTTATTTGGACATTAAGAAAAACGCTCAGCCAGAGCAGATAGCTCCCTCCATCTGCTTAAGTATATGAGAAAGCACAAAAAATGCAGAATAAAGTGTTAATTTAATCTAATTTTCCAAGGACATAACACCGATGTGCGACAAGAAATGACTTAAACTCTGCTGAAATAATATTTTGTTATGCGCATTCTGAATCGATCGCCGATTGTGCATTTGTACCTAATGTGCCCGGTTGAATCTATAAAATGTTTATGAAGTTTAATTTATGACCGTGTTTTGAAAAAAAAAAATCACAGTGATGAGTCACTTAGGATAAACTGTGGGTACAGAAAGTATTCACCCCTTTTAATTTTTCAGTCTTTGGTACATTGCAGCCATTATTAAAAAAGACAAACTGAACCATCACATGGTCATAAGTATTCATTTGCTCACTATTGACTAGAAGCACTATTTTGACCTGGTACAGACATGAGTATTCTTTGGAATGATGCAACAAGTTTTCCACACTTGGATTTGAGCATCCTCTGCCATTCTTTGCAAATCCTCTTTCGTCTCATGTTGCATGGTAAACGTTGGTGAACAGCCATTTTCAGGTCTCTCAAGAGATGATCAGTTGGGTTTAGGTCAGGGCTCTGGCTGGGCCAGACAAGAATGGTCACAGAGTTGTTCCGAAAACACTCCTTTTTTTTTGGAGCTGTGTGCTTAGAGCAGTGGTTCTTAACCTTGTTGGAGGTACCGAACCCCACCAGTTTCAATGCGCATTCACCGAAACCTTCATTAGTGAAAAATATTTTTTTTATTTTTTTTTTTTCAAATTCAATACAAAGTTATATGTTTTTGGTAACACTTTAATATAGATAACATATTCTAAGTAACAAGGACTTAATTATGTCATGATCTGTGGTGTGGATTATGTTTTTGTTATTTTTTTGTTAGTTTTTGGACTCTTTTAGTTCCTGTTTGCGCTCCCTTTTCTGTTCGGTTACCATGCCAACTTATGATTTTAACCTACCTCTGGTGTTCGGAGCGCGCAGCCGTTTCTAATCAAGACCCTTATTTAAGCCTGTCTTTGCCAGTCAGTCGGCCTGGCGCGTCATTGCTTGTTTTCATGCGATACCACAGTTCATGTTGCTCGATTCATGCCGTGTCCACGTAAGTCTTGTTTACTTCTTACCACAGTTTCGTTTTTGTTCGAAGCCATAGTTTGTTTGTTTCATGCCACAGTTTTGTGTTTGTTCCACGCCATAGTTTTTGTTTTTTTACCTCATATGTTCCTACCTGCAAGCCTTGTCTGGAATAGTCTGTTTGCGTCCCGGGAGAACAAACCTCGCAGTAAACAAAAAAATAACAAAACCATAATCCAGACCGTAGATCATGTCAAATTCAAAATTATTTGGACACTAGGGGAACATATTCTAAGTACTAAAGACTTAATTCAGAGTTATTTGGTTAGGGTTAGGGTTATAATAAGGCCATGCCGAATAAGGCATTAATAAGTACTTAATAATGACTAGTTAAGAGCCAATATGTTATTAATTTTCATGTTATTAAGCAACTAATTAATGGTGAATATGTTCCCCATACTTAAGTGTTACCATGTTTTTTTTTACTGGTGCATAAATTGCACCTTGCATGAACATCACCTTGTTCAAACAACAAAAGCAACACAGTGGATAAACTCACAACAAATTACACACATGCGAATCAGTCAGTTGTTGCTGTATCCGTAATACACCGAAATGCACAAGTTTGTATTCACACAATGAGTTGGGTGTGTTTTGACCTCCGCCAAACCCCTGAGGCCGACTCACCGAACCCCTAGGGTTCGATCGAACCCAGGTTAAGAACCACTGGCTTAGAGTCATTGTATTGTTGGAAGGTGAACCTTCGGCCCTGAGCACTCTGGAAACACTTTACTTCCAGGATATCTCTGTATTTGGCCACATTAATCTTTTCTTCAACTGCAACCAGTCGTCCTATCCCTGCAGCTGAAAAACATCCCCATAGCATGATTATGCCACCACCATGTTTCACTTTTTGGATTGTATTGGGCAGGTAATAAACAGTGCCTGGTTTTCTCCACACATACCGCTTAGAAATTAAGCCAAATTTTTAAATATTGGGGTCATCAGACTAGAGAATCTTCCTGTAGTCTGGGAGTCCTTTGTGGGTTTTTTTTTTTTGGCAAACACCATACGGGCTTTCATATGTCTTGCACTAAGGGGAAAAAAAAAAAGTTAAATACCAATGATTGTCACACACACACACACACACACACACACACACACACACACACACACACACACACACACACACACACACTAGGTGTGGCGAAATTATTATCTGCATTTAACACAGCTGGACTCCAATGATGGAGCAGAACCATCTCAAGAAGGTTCAAAAGAATTGGACAGAATACCTATGGCCATGTGATATTTAAGTTTTTCTTTTTTGATAAATTTGCAAAAAATTATACATTTCAGTTTTTTCTGTCAGGATGGGGTGCTGAGTAATTAATGAGAAATACAATTAACTTTCCTAATTTTAACCAATGGCTGCAATGAAACAAAGTGAAAAATTTAAAGGGGTCTGAATACTTTCCTTACCCAATATATAGTGTACATTTTCAAAAGATAAATTATGATACTTTTGGAGAGGGTGGAGTGTTTTCATTTGCAATCCACAAACACCTCCAAAATTGAGCATCTTGCAAAGACTCACTTATAAAGGTGACTCTGGAGCAGCATTTATGCACAAGTTACACTAAAACTTATCCAAAACATCTAGACCATAAGGAAGTGTTTTTAAATATAAATTTAAGTCATAATAGTATAGTACTAGAGCAACTAGTACTATAGGTGACTCTGCAGCAGCATTTATGCACAAGTTACACTAAAACTTATCCAAAACATCTAGACCATAAGGAAGTGTTTTTAAATATAAATTTAAGTCATAATAGTATAGTACTAGAGCACTATAATATAATCAATGATACTGAATTATTCAGAAATAAGAAAATATTTTGAATGAAATGGGATTTACTGGATAAAAAAAAAGTAAAGTGATATTATTGTGCATATGACCTTTTGAATTTACAAGGCCACCTTTTCAGTGGCTTTTTGATTAATGTGTCTGCCCTGAGATTGGTATGTTGTGAGTTCAAACCCCGGCCGATTCATGGCAGACTATAAAAATGGGACCCATTACCTCCCTGCTTGGCACTTGGCATCAAGGGTTGGAATTGGGGGTTAAATCACCAAAATGATTCCCGGCCGCGGCCATCGCTGTTGCTCACTGCTCCCCTCACGTCCCGGGTGGTCAACAAGGGATGGGTCAAATGCAGAGGTTAATTACACCACACCTATTGTGTGTGTGACAATTATTGGTACTTTAATATAATCCATGTTGTCTTATTTTCGGATCAATGCTGTAGTCAAACTGTTGCCATTATAAAAACTTTTTTTACATGTACACAAACTTTTGAGAATGATTTTAACATTGAATGTGTAAAAATACCTTGACCACTGCTATTAGTAAAAATTTAAAAACAACAGCTTTAATTACAAAGGCAAGTGCATCTATTTATGCTCACTCAATTGAGGTCTTTGGAGGGTTCTGTATCGTTTGAGGAGTACCTGTCAATCAAAAATAAAAAGATTAACTTTCTAGAGGCCAAAATTTTTGTACATGTATTTGATCTGAAGAGCTATTTGGGCTTAAAGTGGCGCCTTGTTTGTGCTTGCGCCAAAAAAGCTTTGAATGTTCAACATACTCGCAATGATGATGGAGAGCAGACATTTATCAGGTTGCGTTTTGTGCGCGCAGCATTAACTGCATTGCTCAACAGAGCTCACCCAGAGAATAATAATAAGCTTCTGTCTCAGCACACTTTTTGTGTGTGTGCGCAAGCGTGCCAGACATTCACGTACCCTGTCTCGTCCCATCTTGAAAAGAACCTGCAATTTGTGCAGCACACTTGACGTGATTGCCGTTTTGATCAAAATCCAATTGGCAACGAGACAGCAGAGGGAGGAAGAGAGCGAGCAAGGAAGGAGAAAGTGCACAAAACAAGCTTGAGAACGACAACAAACAAAAAGCCCAGACGTTCCTGCTGCAGAATGCTGATGAGATCCTCCATGTTTGCCCTTTTCTCGACCTAGTTTTCCAACTACAGTTCCTTACTTGAGATGAAGCTGTAAATCAGACCAGATGCTGTATATAAGCATGTAATGGGTTCCAGTTATCATTCATTATACTCACTCTCGACGTTAGGTATGGCTGCACACCCAAGTAAGATCAAGTACACTATTAAGAGGTATTCCTAATATTGATTTTGTTGTATTTAGTCATACAATTAACAGATTTAGGTAGGATTCACAGCAATAATAAACACATCAAAACATACTTTGTAGAATATTTGATCATTATCAAAAATAGGCCGTCAATAAAATGTTGTTATAGTTCAGTGCAAATGTGTACAGGATTTTTTTGACCACAACAGGACAAAATTTACTGTAGTAAGTCGTGTGTCTTTGATTTTCATCATAGTTTTTTCTATTGTCTTTTTATCAAGGCGATGACAAAACGTTGCCGCCGGCTCCCACGTTGCTCATGCTGTCCACCGAAGGAGTGCTCTGCCCTTTTACGCTGCTTAACCACAACGCCGGGGTCAAGCAGCTAATTTCACCTTGCGTCGCCCTCACAGCTGAGGGCGAGAGACTCCCCAAGCCAGGTGAGTAAGCTAATTAAACCATTTGAGAGTTCCACAGTGCGGCTCTTGATAGCTGAATAGCATGCCTTGTAAAGTAACTTAACTGTAGACTTGCTAAAGGACTCAAAATACATGCAATAGTGTTCACTGATTATGTGATGTGCCTCACCAGGTACCTATTGCGTATTTTCATGAATACTGGGAGCTCAGTCTAGCGTCCCTTTTTTTTCCCCCTGCATTCAGAATGCGAGGCATAGCAACACGCAGCACTGTCTTGAATGTAACCCTGGCAGATTAAAAACTTAAAAATGAACATTGTCTTTTTTTTGTAGGTGCTTTAACAGCCCAGCCCCCCAAAACCACTGCCCCCGTCCCCTCTGCCCTGCCCCCCTTCTCAAACATTGCTGCGACTTCATCTGCTCCCTCCTTCAGCATTCTGCCCACTGCCACCACCTCCGCATCCTCAGGCTTCTCTTTTGCTATACCCTCTGCCAGCAGCAACTCTGCTCCTCCCGCCTTTTCCCTCGGGTCAACTGCACCTTTCGGCTCCGGGGCCTCGGGCTTCTCTTTTGCCGCCAAGCCTCCCTCCGACACTCCCTCGGCCCCTTCTGCGTTTTCTTTTAGCACCCCTTCAAATAAGGTCACAACCCCGACACCACCAAGCCTTGTGACTCCGTCGTTACCTACGGTCAAACAAAATTTGAATGACAGGTAAGACTCTTTCTCGAGTACCTTGGTGCATACGCTATATTGAGAGGTATGGGTTTTAACACCTGCTTCTTTCTACCTTTTCAAAGATTTTCAGCTCTAGAGGCTCCAGCAGCATCCACACCATCTTTTTCCTTCACGACGTCCTTACCCAAAAATGGCAGCATGAGCCAAAGTGTCCCTGCTCTCGCCTTAGCCACTGCCAAGCCATCGCCAGTGTCAAGTAAGCACAATTCCTGTTTTCATCAAGAAGTTCCACTTCTCATCGCCAGGATTGTGATCTGTTTTCACTACTTTTAATTCCAGCTCCTGTGCGTCCTATCCAAAGCAGCACACCAACTCCAGCGGTCCAAAAACCAGCACCAGCTCATCAAGGCCGCATCCAAACACCCCAGGTCCAATTTTATGTTATTAGTAATTACCATAGTTTACTTTCTGTACTGTATATGAGGCTACAATTTATTGTGATTACAATATCCTGTAAAGTTTCATCTCTATCGTACCTGGCATAAGGCAACATGTTTAAAGTGTTATTTACTCTTACTCTTGTTTTATGGCAGGACTATTTGACTTGCCACATAGTTCAGTTCAAAACTCGGGAGACACATTTTTGCAACTCATTTCTAAATATACTGGAGTGCCCCTGTTGTACAGAGAAACTTAAACACATTGGCAGATCTTTGTATGGACATTTTATCCCTGCTAGCAAACATTGAACACTGCGGTCCAAACTTGTAATCTACATAACTGAGGCGTTCCTCAAGGCACCCCTTTAAGTCCTCCCCTTTTTCGCAGTTTGACATTTTCTGCTGAATGGGATTTTTGTAACTTAAGGTGTTGCTGTAGCTTTTTCACTACGTATGTAATCAGTAGTCATTTGTTAGACTATTGAGCTATAGAATTCGTAGAGGTTCATCTTAGGACTTCTTTTTAATCATCTGGGCTAGCTGTGGTAGAGCATCATAGACGACAGAAATTTTGCTCTGCAAACTTGACATCGTCAAGTGAAAGAATGCCTCAACACCATGTACTATTCTTGCTTCCAGCTAACATCCCTCCATAGTGCACAACCACTTCTAAGTCCCCAATCCTCGCCTACATTGCTTCAAATAAAAGTAGTTTTTTTTACAAGTATCATCCCAAGAAGAGCAATAACGAACTAAACATGATACACTATACATCCGAGGAGGATAATATAATCGCATGCTACAGCTCTTGAACGTAGATAAAGGTGGGCAGGTCAATACAAATATATCATATGAATAGTACTACAGTGGTTACATAAATATTTTTTACTATCAAAAAATATTTTGCCATTGTTAACAAACTCGTTGAAAAAAGTTATTGGACACAGAGTAAACACCAAAAGTTGCATCTTGCGTTTTTGTCTGATCAAAAATACAATCATTTAATGAGCTTGACAGTTTTAAGTGTCAGTATCAGCATAAATATGAACAATGCTGTTCCTGGAAGTTGGAACTATTTAGTATTTGATCTATACCCAAATTTTTACTATCGCCTAAATCTAATGTAAAGTATTAAACAACAAAAGGATACTCAAAGTTTTTATTATATTTTAACATAAGTGTAGATGGAACATGTTCTCTTGTAATTTACATTCCAAATTATTGTGGTATATATCGTTATTGCAGGAGGCTGCAATATATTCCACCGGTCACACATGAGTTCAGTTCCAAAAACTTGTGAGAGACGCACATTTTTGAAGGAGATTGTTAAAAAAATTAAAGTGCTTTCATAGAAATTACCTTTGACTAGCTTTATTGCAGAAGGTCCTGAAAACCAGCAGAGCGCTCCTGTAACTGACAAAATACATGGGCCAAAATTGAATGTCTACTGTGGAGGACGCTGGTTATTATGACTATACTGATAGTGAAGTCCGTTCCCCAGTCCTTAGCTTTTTAGAAATATGTCTCCCAAATTTACTTTTAATATCCCTGTTTTAGGGTATTTAATTATGTATATTTTATCCCAAAAGTATTGTACCCATACTTTGCGCTATAATAACTTTTCTCTTGTGAAATACTGTCCCCTGGGTGTCTTTTATGACTTCACACACTTGTTGTACCTTTCAGCTTCTGCACACTATTGAGTTGTAATTTATCATTAAAATGGGGTACTTCATCACCTCCTGTTACAGGCGGCTGTTGGCGTGAAGGTCGTGGACAAACAGGCTCAGCCAAAGAAAGAGTCTGATCCCATTATGACGGGCATACTGGAGGAGGTTAGCTCCACTTGACTCTGATTAGAGAACTTATCAACAAGGACTTTGGTGTAAGCATGTCTTTTTCGTTGCGTTCAGATTTCACACTTCCAAAAGGAGCTAGAGGATTTAAAAACGCGAAGCTCAACAGCGGACTTCAAAGTCGGAACCAACGAGGAGATGAAGGAGCTGAGGAATGAGTCAGAAGAGCTTAACGTTTTCAGCCTGGAGATCAAAGAAACAACAGAGGTAACACCTGTTGTATGTTGTTTACATATAACCCTAAACCAATGCCAAATCTGTACTTTTTTAATAACGGTTCTTACATGGTGCCGGACCGCAGATCAAGCGCTATAATATGCACATGTAAAATGTAAAATAATGAATGACAGGGTGCCTCTTCTATGAAATTTACGCAAACTTTTTCCTAGCTGTTTCCTACTCCATCACTAAATAAACCATTCATTCATTCATTCATTCACTGTTAAGAACTTAATGTCAAATTTACAAATTTTGTCCCACTGACTCCTATTTTGGGTCTTGTCTGGAAAGACAAGTGATGCAGGGTTCGAATCCCGGTGAGAGTGAAGTTAGGAAGGTTTTTACATTTGTTTTAATGTAGTTTAAAAAAAATTTTCTATCGAGCCTCTAAAGCAGGGGTAGGGAACCTATGGCTCGCGAGCCAGATCTGGCTCTTTTGATGACTGCATCTGGCTCTCGGATAAATCTGAGCAGACATTGCTTAACACGATAAATGATGAATAATTCCACTTGTAATCACAGTGTTAAAAATAACATTCAAAATATAAAATATTGTCATGCATTTTTATGTTCAAGAAGTTGATAAGAAGTCATTTATTTATTATTGGTTAGTGTGGGGCTTGCCCTCCAGGGGGTTCTTCAGACCACCAAGCACTGACATGAGAGCCAGTTTCAGGGTTACAATATTGTTTTATTTTTCAATAAGTCTCTCAGTTTCTTTCCAGCAATTGTCTTTCTCTCTTTCGTTCTCGCTCGCGCTCTGGTTTCTAGCCCAAAGCCCGTCTCCTCCTGGCTGCTGCTTATAACATAGCGACAGGTGATCAGATAAAAAGGCCCAGGTGGGCGGTCTACGCACCTGTCGCTGAATTCGAGGCCTGTCCTGGCAACACTCTGCTTCGCTGTAGGTCCGCAGGCCACGCCCCCTTCACAGTTAGCTTCAGAATAACAATGTTATTACAAAGAATAAGAGACCTCTCTAGAAACGTTGGTCTTTCTTAAAAATGCACGCGTTTTGTTGTGTTCAGTGTTAAAAAAAATATGATATGGCTATTACAGAAATACATTTTTAAATATTTGGCTTCTTGGCTCTCTCAGCCAAAAAGGTTCCCGACCCCTGCTCTAGAGGGACATGGAGGGAAAAAAATGTTTTGTGAGATATCGCGAAAGGTTTTTTTCCCTATGTCAGTAACAGGAAGTAAAACAGACACTGCGATGGTGAACCGGAAGTGAAACAAAAAGAGCGATGGAGGAGCCTACTCATCAGCCGTGGGAGAAGTTTATTGATTTGTATGTTAGTATTGGCCTAACATATAAAGACATCAAATCGTATTATGATCCCACAACAGAGCACAGATATGGGTGGGCTCCCGCATGCTCCCGCTCCTCCATCGCTGTGTCTGTTCCACTTCCGCTTCATCATCGCTGTCTGTTTTACATCCGGTTCACTGACATACAGAAAAAACCTTTTGCGATATCTCGCAGAAAGTATTGCGAGATCTCGCAAAATATCCATGTCCCTTTAGGAGCTCCGTCGTTTTGCAGCAAAAAAAACTCGATAAAAGAAACATATGCTCACTGAGACTTAACTGTGGGTTGCATCACTAGCGCATTCTTGCATCTAGATAGACGCAATCGCAAGAACATGTATAATGAAAGACATTTTTCCATGTAGGAGATATATAAAGTAAACAAAACATTAAAATAAAAAGCCAACAGAAACCAAAAGGCATCAATTAAATTCATTTTAATCAGCCCCATAAGTCATCCAGCAGCTATAAAATTATGAAGCAAATTTGCTTTTAAAAAAGGCTTAAAAACCCATCTTTTTAAAAAAAACCTTTCTATAGACATGCATGCTGGTTGTAGCCTTTGGGCTGATTCTAGTTTTATATTTTATTTATTTTTATTATTACTATTTTTTACACTCTGGCACTTTGAGGTTGTTTGCTCAACGTAAAGTGATTTTTACAAATAAAATCTATTATTATTATTATTGCTGAATAGAGGTTAATGTTTAATATTTTTTTGTTTCTGTTTAAAATTTTGTTACATACGTAGGACAGAGGATTCTCGTCTGCCCATCGTCTGTCTTTGCATCGTGAGCACTTCTTTTCTTAAAGCCGTGTGCGTCTTTCAGATAGCACGTTCTTTTCTCACGTGCCAAATAAAACACAAAGGTAATCGCAAAACAGTGATCAGTGTTAATAAATCGCATTGTGCGTGCCAAATGATTATATTTGCATTTTCTCTTAGTGTTGTGGTTGTTTGGATGCTCAGCATATATTTTACATATTAATGAAGACAGAAACAAAATAGATTGCACGCCTTATTGTACTCACTTAAGAGACACAATCCGCTTTGCGCACGTTCCGTCGACCAGCTTTGCGTGTGCTATCCAGTCTGCACATGTTTTAGTACACACAAACTTCTGGTAAATCAGGCCATTAATGTTTTACTAGAGTTGCATTTGTATAGCACACAGCTTCTAAAACTCAGAGCGCATCCTTCTTATAGTCGGGCTCAAAAAATAAAGTCCTGGATCATCATTTGTGCCAAAGTAGTCTTGATGGCTCTCATGAAGTCTGTCATGATTAGTACTTCTTCTTTTTGTTAAAGGTAAAAGCGAATGTTGTGATGTGTTTGAAGTTAATATGCCGCTGTAAGCTTAAAATTAGCAAAATATTTAAATATTACATGTTACACTTAAATTACATGTATGCACACAGCATGTATATAAAACCTTGATGGTGGTTTTTGCAGGATTTTTAGAGCGATTTATAAGCGGAATCAAGCGCTATTGATAGCTGACTATTCCTAACAATTATTTATAAGTTACAATTCATAGAAAAAAGAAACCGTGTTCTTGTTTTACACAAGGATTGCGAATGATAGGCACAATTATCCCCAAAAAGGGCTGTTCCCTTGTCTTAGGTGCTGTTTGAAAATGCTCTTGATTGCTAATGCATCTTCTCCAGTCTCTGCATGGCGACATTGGCGCCATGAAGACCACCATGCTAGAGGGCTTTGCTGGAGCAGAAGAAGCCAGGTCCCAGACTGAGATCACCAGGCAACGCAATTACAGACAACTGCTCTACAAAAGACCTCTGGACCCGCGTAGTGAGGAGCAGCTCAAGGTAAAACACCCACTAGTCATCCTGGGTAAATAAAAGATTGCTCTGCAACGCTGACCATTTTACTTACTGTATAGGAGATTCGGAGGCTTTATCAGTATGTTACGTTTGCCGTGGAGGATGTCAATTGTGTTCTGGATGTGGAATGGGAGAAGAGCTTGGAGAGAAAGAAGAAAAAGAAGTATGTACAAACCTATTTGAGCAAGCTCTGTATGGTCCTTAGAATTAATTTGTGTGTTTATAGGCACATGGTGGTGCCTGGGCGTGAAGGTTTGTTCAACACTCTGGCCAACAATCTGTACATCATCAACCAGCAGAAGAACAGACTGGACCAGCTGGTCAGTGAGCTGACCTCCTTGCACCTCTATAACAAGATGGACACTCCCAATGCAAGTCATAACTCTACTGCAGCAACATCACCAGGGTAGGTGTTGGTTAAGGTAAAAGTTGTGGGACAAAACTGTCGAATTGGTGCATTAAAGTTGTTTTTGTCTTTTAGCAATATGGAAAAGGAGCTCAACAGCTTAAGGGAGGCCCTCTTGAAGGCCAAACTGGACACCAACCCTTCTCAGGCCAAAAGCCCATCTCCAGGTATTAGGATTTGTATACCATAAATGTTGTCATTATAGCTGGATTTTCATTTTGCCAGTGGGGATAATTGGAAGCAGGTGGAAAATTGGAGAGAAGCTGTCAGTTGCCAAAATGAGAAGGTTCATCATCAAAAACATGTAATTTTTCACTCTATTGATGTGGAGTGCATGAGAAAGTGGATAGGAAAATATAATTATCAGTTCATTTGCACATTGCACAGCATTAATGTCACTCATACGGTCATTGTAAAAAGATTTGTAGAAATTGTAGAAAGTTCGCTATTTTGCATGTATTGTTTTGTATGCCTCACTGATAGTATTCTGGTGGGCGTTGTGGGGTCGTAGTCTGTTCAGCGGTCCTTCAACTCACAGTAAAAACAAATCTCCCTTGTATTTCTCTGTGTATAGATTGATCACTCTGTTCTAAGCACAGCTTTTAGGTTCAATTTACACAATTGAATATCTTAGTTGCTCAAACATTAAGGTGTTTACTGCATATTGGTTTAGATTAGGGTATGACTTTTCTTAATAGGGAAAGATGTTAATGTCTGTTGTATTCATGTTAGCATTTAGGGACTGACTTGAAAATTAGATGCTGAATTTAAGGAGCTATCCCAAATACATTAAAATTAACTGAAATTAAGCTAGTGGCAGTCAGTCCGTTAGTTTATCAAAGTGCAGTCGATAATCACGGTTCTTCGATGATTTTATTTTAAAACATTAGTACAAACAGGAGTTTTACCGCGGTTATAAATACCATTATTGTTACATTGCGAAGAGCAACCAACATTTTAAAGTGCATGTAGAGGTATATAAAGCTTTTTGATGCTGACTACTAATGATATTTCAAATGCATCTACTGATTACTTGTGGAATTGAACAAAACTAATTCATGAGGTTGCTTACAGCCGCAGTTCTTAAACTGACTGTTTGCAACCTTTGGCCGCTGCCTGCAGTGCACTGATTTTTAGAGGTGTTCTGGTTTTGAGCACATAACTACAGTTTACGTAAGAAAAGTTAGTTGTCAGCGATCATTGAAATGTATAATAATCGCAACAACATGACTGCAAGTTAGTTATAGTAATTGCATCTCCGGGACGGCTTTTGCAATTGTGCATGCACTCCCGACGTGTGCTTATGTACGAGACAGGCATGTAAACACCTGCTTTTTTCCCTGTGTCTGATGAACAATTAGTTTTTTAAATGTAATTTGTAAACTCCGGCTGTGGTTTGCTTTTGTGCAGAACTCCTAGGAAACTTGGCAATTAATTGATCAAAGGCATTAAATAGGGCATTTACTGTATATGTTGTATAATTGACAAAGGAAGAGCTCACAATATTCATTTTATCTTCCAGTCAAGATATCACCAGTAAAACAGTCCCAGCTGCGCAATTTCCTCTCCAAGGGCCACATGCCTCCTGTTCGATCAACTGCACCAGGTACTGCTAAAAAAAATATGTACTAAACCTAATTGATGACTCTAGCTCACCTTACTTTACTTTCTTCAAGCCAATTTGTCTCGCTCTGCCTTCCTGTCGCCAAAATACTACGAGGATTTGGATGACATAAGCTCCACATCTTCCCTGTCGCCGTCAATGGAGCCTCCTCACCTGCCTCGCTTGGAGGTGGAGGAAGAGGAGGAACTGCAGCCAGAGCGCCTCCCCATGGCTGCTGCCCCCCCTGCGTTCCCTCGCCACCCTACCGTAGTGAGGACTACATCCATTCAGCCGGGCTTCGGCTCCATTCAGTCTGCACCTTTAAGCAAAATACAGGCTGTGCCAGGCATGGGCTTCAGACTTAGCCCGATTCCCAGCCCTGGTAAGTCAATTTAACACTGCGGGTCCACATGTATATTTAAATAAAAAAAATAGCTTAAAATGTACATTTTAACCCTATGATTTCAGTTCCAACCAATAAGATCATCCTCAGTGGAGCTGACAGCACCGCTCTTGCCACAAAGACAGTCAAACACGGCGCCCCCCCGGGCGAGAGGACTGTACCTGTCACCATCCCGGCCCAGCAAGCTGCAGCCACCGCTGCCATGCGCAGGCTGATGGCCAATCAGAAGACGGGTAAGACAAAACATGCTCTTGTCTAACCCTACGAACACTTAAATAACGAAATATTGTGTAGTTAGGTTTGAAAATGATCAATGTCAAGGATTATCATTTTCCGTATGTTGCATACACAGAATTACGTTTCTCATCATTAGCAATAACAACAGTGAAAGCTGATAAAATCAAGATTAATAAGAATAAAATGTATATAAATATATATTGATATTTTTTTTTTGTACGTCCTGTGGTGTGCGTGGGCTGTATGAAGGGCAAAGCAGGGATAATAGCCCTGTTGTGCAAAACAATAATGTCCACTGTAGGGATGTAATGGTCACTAAATGTTATAATGATAAACTACGGTAACATTTCAGAAGGTTAGTAATGCCTTTTAAAAAATTGTAATTACCGAAAAACACTCATTTAATGCATTTAAGGCAACAACGCTTACCTCCTGGAAACAGTCACAACAGCGCTATTGCATGCGCTTTAACATTTGGCCTGAAATATGGCAGAAAGCAGCTACACAGACTTGGCTTCGTAGAATTACTCTTGCGTTTGACTTCCTTTCCCTTCGCTTCATTTCCGTGGCGTCTCGGTGTGCGTTCAAGACCGCACTGCTGCTTTTAAATAACTGCAGGAGTGGACAATTTTGGAGACAGACACATTTGTCCTACGCTAAAAGTATACCGTGGCAAAAATGTTGCTTTAATTTTCTTAACACAGCGTCCTGCTGTGTTTGAGAGTTGAGGACGTGAGGAAAAAGGCCATGTGTCAGGAACGTTGCCACAACTTGTTTACGAAGTCGTGCCGTTTGGTTATTGTGATGTTCAGTCGTCCTTTATTTAGTTAGCTATTTTTTCAGTGTTCCAATAACATCAATACCAGTTTAAATGTTTTTTCATCTTTCTTGTTTATTTTTGTTGGCTAATTTGTTGCTCTGAAACACACTGTGTTGTTGAAAAATAACACTTGTTTATTAGACTTTATCTTCATTGGCCAAACGGCCTTGTTTTATATTGTTCTAAAAAAGTATACACCATGTTTTTACATGTTGTGGATTTGTTAATTTCACAAAGTTACTTTATAAAAACATTCATGTGACATAGCACTTTGTATAGTTAATTTCTATACAATATTTCTGCTTAAACTCTTAATAGATTTGTCCCAATACAGCATGTACATTTACATGTAAATGTGCATAACTTGAAAAAAAACTTCTCTTTATTAAAATATACACATGGAGATATAGGCATCATGTAATGTGAAAAGGGTGACGTTCACACCTTGACCCAACACTGTTTTACCTAACATAATGAATAATCCTGATTAATAATCGTGATTTCACTACTGATAAAAAAATTGTCTAAATGATTAACTTGGCCATAATCGTACAACCCTATTTATAAGACTAGATCTCATATATATATGAACACTATTTTTATTTATATGGACACGAGTGCCACCTTGCAAAATTCTTACATTTTTTTTTATTTGTTTATCTCTTATGTTCACAAGATGCTATCTTGCACAATTTTCACATTTATGTTTCCTTAATTATGTTATTATTGTGTTTCTGCCATATTACTTTGTTTATAATGCCTGTGTTGTTTTCATATGCACATTCAGTTTCTACTTGAGGTCCAAGTACAGTGTTCTTATCTACAATAGTGGTTCTTGTTAAAATGATATTATTTTGAATGTGTTGGGTATTTAAAAAAAATAAAACTTAGTTAAAATATTTCAGTACACTTTTTAAAATTCTTAAGCACATTTCAAAATAGTAATAACGGGATCATTTTGATTAAAATGAGACATTTTCATACCGTGAAATCCCAAGTCCACTGCAGAGAACGATGTTGAATACTGACTGATATTGAAGGAATTTTTCAAGATGTTGCAATACCATATGTAGTCACTAGATGGGGACAGTTCCTGAGACAAAATTAACCCGAGACCATTTCATGGCAAGCAATTAGCCTCAGTATCTCCATTGTTAATAATTGTTTGTTTGAGTTTACGTATCTTCACATTGACTCCTGCTACATTTGTTGTGTTTTTGCTGCAGCTGTCGTCAGCACTTCCTTGACCGAGTCAACCTTGAAAATCGTCCCTCAGGTGGTCAATGTTCAGGAACTGAAAGACAGAGGGGGTCCAATTTCTACTCCAGTTATCAGGTATTCTCTGTTTTAAAAAAAACATTGTTTTGAAGCAGCTTACATGTGATCTTTGTGTGCTCTGACAGCTTTATCGATTATGAGGAATGTGGACAATGTTCTCTCGTCACCATAGACCTGCCCCTTCATTGCCTTTCCATAAAACATAAACATACAGTTGGCAAAGCTCTCTTCAGGGCTCGAAGCCTGTTATGTAATATTCATTGTGCTGCATCATGCCTTCTATCTTTTTGGATGCATGCCTGATAGTGAGTAGACAGTCTCCCTTAACATTGGCCATGGCTTGGAACTGACGGCATCCCATATTTGCGTAAAATATACATTGTAGGATGTCTATGACTGTGTTTTCCAATACAAAAAACACATTTTCAGCCCAGACCTTTTATATATTCCTCCCGAGGCCTGTGCTCACCTTTTTGTGCTCGGTATTCTGTCGAGTCATTACCCTCGTTGGTGCTTGCCCCAAATTTAGAGTTGCTCATGATGGCAAATGAGTAAAATGCAGTGTGACCAGGTTTATTTAGCATGAACACAGTCCCCTCTTTAATCTATTATACTGAACATATCATTTACCAAAACCCATGTTATTCCTATTTTGATAATAAAATATACTATTCCATGCAGGATTGTAATTGCACACATAGAAAAAAACTTGAGATTCTCTGAGACGTTTCTTCTCTTTCACAGCTCACCAATACCAGATGCAGCGCCTGTGACTCTGCAGGTTCCCACTTCTGTTTCCAACCAGCACAAACGAGTGAGAACAATATATTATTAAAAAAAAAAAATGTTTGTTAATTTTTTCGGTCAGTGGTCAACAAAATAAGCAGTTTCACATCCATGGGTTCATATATTTACAATTTTGCAGGCCGAAAGGGTTTAGGCTAAAGTTGAGCACTTAACTTAAGTTCTAACGTTGACATGATTAGTTTTTTTTAAATGTCACCTCTTAATACAGAATTCCTTATTGTCATTCAGTGCTTTTATGACTCACAATGGCGACTTATTGTGTATTTGTACTAGCAAAGACACGGAATAGGAATTTTGTCAGTGGTTATTTCATTTTATTTTAATCTTTTACTGTACTTTACCAACCGGCATAGCTCGGTTGGTAGAGTGGCCGTGCCAGCAACTTGAGGGTTGCAGGTTCGATTCCCGCTTGTGCCATCCTAGTCACTGCCGTTGTGTCCTTGGGCAAGACACTTTACCCACCTGCTCCCAGTGCCACCCACACTGGTTTAAATGTAACTTAGATATTGGGTGTCACTATGTAAAGCGCTTTGAGTCACTTGAGAAAAGCGCTATATAAATATAATTCACTTCACTTCACTAATAAAACAAAGCTGTTTTTTTTTTTTCTTTCAAACTGTCAATGCTCAAAACATAATATTGAATCAAAATCAATGTTATTATGAATTATTGACCTATCCAAGTTTCCGATTAATATTCCAATAAGACAAATATTTTTGGTGGAAGATTTAGCAAATTTGTTAAATAAATAATCAAAAAATGTATATTTTGTTTTTTTCTCACTGTACCGAAAATGAACCTAACTGTGACCTCTGAACCGAGGTACTTACTGAACCCAAATTTTTGTGTTCCGTTACACCCCTAATACACACACATATATACATTTAAATATATATATACACACACACATATATATATATATATATAGAGAGAGAGAGAGATAAATCATCCCATCCATACAGTCGTGATCAAAATTTTACGTACACTTGTAAAGAACATACATAATGTCAAGGCTGTCTTGAGTTTCCAATGATTTCTACAACTTTTTGTTTAGTTTTTTTGTGATAGTGAATGGAGCACATACTTGTTGGTCACAAAAAGCATTCATGAAGTTTGGTTCTTTTATTAATTTATTATGAGTCTACTGAAATTGTCACCAAACCTGCTGGGTTAAAAGATTTCAGTGTGTGTATAAGTACTTTTTGAGAACATTCAACAATACCGCGATATGATAACTGTGATAAGTTTGGTCAAGATCAATTTTTCTGTTGTTTCACTTCTATTATCAACTAATTGGCAATAGGCCAATGATCAGTTATCAAATGATTGTAAAACTTTGAAGCGGCGGCGGCGATGACCAAGAAGAACACAGAGTTGGAATATAATTACAACACTTTATGTACATATTTATATACATATTTATATAGTATTTACATATTTACATAATATGTAACTACAAGCTCCATTCACAGACAGTCCCATTGCTTTTATAAGCGGTCGAGCGAGTCAAAAGCGGGGGGAAAAAAATATATATATTTATTTTTTTATTTTTTATTTGTGGCGGCCGTAATTCTTTCGTGGCGGGCCGCCACAAATAAATGAATGTGTGGGAAACCCTGAGATGTACTTTGGCATGTCTTCCAAAGCATTTTGTGCACAATCATTATGGGGCGCTACAATGTCATTTATATTCATGTGACATTACCATAACTAAGGTATCTACCATATGACTTGATCTCATGAAACGTCATTCAGCGAAGTTGACGTTTTCAACAAATTTGATAACCAGTAATTGGAGTGGGTACCTAAGAAATTCAATTGGTCCTCAATTCATCAGTGGAACAATAATTGTTGAAATGAAATCCGTAGTAACTGATTAGTAGTTTTGTTTAGTGGCTTATGTAGCATGTTGCGATACAGCGTACAGGTTATCTTTGTTAAGCAGACGTTCAGAAGTTTGAAACAGTTATTGTCTGGTCTGATGATAACAAGGTTGCAACTAATAACCCTTTTGATAGTTGATAGACTGTTTAAACAATTAGTCCACTCATTGGATTATGAAACTTACTCCTCTTTAGTGTCTATAATTTAGTCACCAGCTTTTGAATTCCATCCATCCATCCATTTTCTACCGCTTATTCCCTTTGGGGTCGCGGGGGGCACTGGTGCCTATCTCAGGTACAATCGGGCGGAAGGCGGAATACACCCTGGAGAAGTCGCTACCTCATCGCAGGCTTTAAATTCAGCTTGATAAATTTTTAGGCATGTGTTCATGATAAAAAATACTCCTTCAGTCAGAAATAACGAAGTATCCAGCTCTTTATGCTATTTTAAAAATAAGACTGACCAATAAATTTGTCCATATAAAAGCAAGGGCAGACAGAGTGCTGATGAAAACAAGAAAATACTATTTCTTTATGTAAATAAAGAGCAGTAAAAATGGCAGCAATAACAAAATGACACCAAACCGATATAGCTTTCTCCAAAAAAAAAAAATGTTTTGATGATGCGTTTAAAAAACTACACATGTATAGGGCTGCAAGTCTATGAATGTTGTCATTTATCCCGGTCATTGTCATCTCAGGGCATTCAATCAATTGCAACTGGACTGTTTGGGCTGCAACTAACAATTATTTTGATAGTCGATTAGTCAACGATTATCTTAACTATTAGTTGACTAATCGAATAATAAAGCATACACATATTTAATGCCTCTTAATTTTTCCATCAACTCTTAAATGGAGCTTAACCTATTTTAGGCATCTGCTTACGAATAAGAAAAATGACTAATTCATAAATATTTATTTATACTCTAAAAGTGCTGTTTATTCAGCTGTTACAAAAATAAAACTACTATTCAAGTGTTTTCCATTTAAAAGAAAAGAAAGACAAAGTGCTAAAAAAAATGTTTACCTTGTTTATGTATTAAAACAACAGTTAAAATAGCAATGAAAACAAACAACAAAACAGAAAAGCTAACTTTCTCAAAAAGAAAACATTTTGTGATGTTTAAAAAGCTGCACACTGGTATGTTGACTATTGAATGACTGTGGCAGTTTTAGCACTCAAACAGACTCAATGTGTAGAATTCTATATTTAAAAAATTCTTAAAATTTTGGCTATAAAAAGATTGTATGTTTCATCTTATGATGCCGCCGCATTGGTGCCTTTTTTTTTACGGCATTTCAAATTGACGCTTCTTTAAAACATTTGAATTGATTGAGACAGTTTAGCTGGCTGACTTTGGCTAAAATGTTATTTATCACACAACTTTGTATTACTCTTGTTAGTTAGAGAGCAAGGTAGAAGCTAATAGTACTCTTACCAAGGTTGGGTCCACATCCTCCCTCCAGATGTCCGACATCATGTTTCCGCTTTAAATGATCGCGTATCACAGATGTACTGCCATTTATTGTCGACATTTGTTGACAATGCCCACTCATCGTTGAAGCCCTACACAGGAGTTGAAGCTATTTTTCACACAAGTCCGTCTGTTACCTTTCTAACGGTCAAGCTGACTATCTTGTTGAGTAGAGTCGAAGATTGCATTCTCCAGATGTCTGACATGCCTCAGCTTTAAATGTTTTTGCAATACTGACATACTGTCGTACTGCCATAAAAAGACAATTCTGCTCTGCAAATTGAGTAAGTTATTAATTTCTTTGACATGTTCGCAAAAAATTGATTTGTTGGCGGCAAATTGTATTCACGATTTTTGTAGACAACGTCAACGAATGGTTGAAGCCTATAGTTCCTGTGATTTTGAACACAAAATGTTTGTTTTCATGGGGGAAAAAGTGGTGCATCCCTTAGATGCATGGAAAGGGAGTTGTCAACATTCTCTCAGATTTTAATGCGTCAGCGACACAGGACACATAAAGTACAATAATGTATTAGATACCTAGCAACATCAGTGGTCATTGTTAAAAACTTTGTCTGCAGAATCCACCCCAAAGTGTGCAGAAAACTTCCACTGAATGCTCAAGCGCTCCCCAAGCAGGATTCCTGTTTGGTAAGTCTTAAGTGTTAGACAGACCTAATGCCTATTTTTGATGATAAGCAAGTTTTAACCTGGTGTTATAAGAATTGATTGACTTTACTTTGCCCTTTAGGTCAGCCTACTAAAGCTGACACCTCTGTTGGTCCTGTGAGCTCAGCTGAATCAAGTATCAGCAAAGCTTTCCCCTTCTCGTCAACGTAAGTCAACTTGGAAATATGTGCTACGCCCAAGATCCGATAAAATAAGAATTTTTATTTTAAGTATTTGCAAAAAAAAAAAAAAAATGTTATGACTATGAAGTTATTCTTCTTTTGCAGCCCTTCAAACTTTAGTTTCACTTCACTCACACCAGGAGCTACATTACCTCAAGGTAAAGGGCTTCACACCTTATTGTTATTGTGTTTATGTTATGATTTGTACTGATTTTCTTTTATAACTCTTTAGTGAAGGATGTGAGTGAGTTCTCCTTTGGTGGAAATGGCAAGATGATGTTTGGTCAGATCGGAGAGGAGCCCTCAAAATGTCCCCCCTCTGTTGCCGCTACTGTTCCGGCTGGAGAGCCTCCAAAATCCACAGCGGAAGCACACATACCGGCTGTTAACCCTACCAGGATAGACCCCCAAACCCCTAAAACCACAGGAGGAGAAACTTTAGGCAGTTTCTCCGGACTGCGTGTCGGCCAAGGAGAAGAAGGTGTCGATCCCTCCAACAAACCCTCCACTGCTAACACTGGTTTTAGTTTTGCCGGCGCTGGAATCGGCAAAGGAGGGGCTCAGTTTGGCTTTGCAGGAGATCGAAAGTCTGCGGGAGATTCTCTTGGAACGGACTTGTCCAAAGGGCAAGGGAGTTCGTTCAAACCTCCCGAGACGACTTCCAAGCTGACCTTCTGTATTACAACGTCAAACACACCCGCCTCAGGATTACACACGTCATTCAGCAGTCTCCTTGCAGCCCCCACAGAGCCAAACGAAGACCCTAAACCAGCTGCACAAGCTTCAGAGCCCCCCTCAGAACTTGTAAATGATCCTGCTACGGAACTTCCTCCTGAGAGCGTTGCAGCCTTAGAACCTGCAAAACCTACATTGGATGCTACCGCAATTAGAGTACAGGCTTTGGCCACAAGTGTTCCTGTTCCAGTGGCAGCTACTGAGCCACCAGTTCCAGTTAGCACGGCAGACGCCCCTGTAGAGGCCACGGGTGCTGCCGCTGTGACCACAGCTTCTCCAGTTGCTCCAGTCCAGCAAGAGTCCCCGCCTGCCTTCCAGGTGTCCACTTCTGAGAGGCCTGGCTCCATCTTCTCTAAGCCTGCAACGACAGAAAGCAGCTCTCCTGCGGTCGTGGCTGTCCCTGCTGCCGTCCCTACTGCTGTCCCTGCTGCTGTACCTGCTGCTGTCCTTGCGACCGCCACTCCTGCTTTTTCTGTTCCGAACATCTCAACAGTCACCACCACCGCTGCTCCTACTGCCCTTGCTGCTAGCACTGTGTTTGGGCAACCTGCCGCATCTCCTCCAGCCTCCACTGTCCCCTCGGCACAATCTACCACAGGTTTCGGCTCGTCTGCATTTGGTGCATCAGCTGAAAGTGGGTTTGGCAAATCTGTTTTTGGCCAGTCAGTCGGCTTTGGCCAGCCTGCTAGTAGCACAGTAACAGCCGGCGGCTTCTCCTTTGGACAATCTGCATTTGGAGCGAGCCCAAGCAGCGCCCCCACAGGAGGCGGTCTTTTCGGGGCATCCACTGCTAACAATGCAAGTTCCTTCTCCTTCAGCGCGAACGCCCAGACGTCCAGTGGCAATGGTGCAGGGGTGTTCGGACAGAGCACAACCTCTGCATTCGGACAAAGCTCGGGATTTGGACAAGGGGCGCTTTTTGGGAGCAACACCACCACATCTTCGTCTGCAGGTTTCAGCTTTGTTCAGCAGTCAGGTTGGTGCTTTTCTCAGTTTGATTCACTTTTTATGGACTCCTTAATTTCCAAACCCGTTTTTTGTCCTACAGCCTTTGGATCCTCCCCATCGTCTGGATTTGGCCAGCAATCCAGCACCGCCAACGTATTTGGACGGGTAATGTTTTCCTTGTTTAATTAACACTAAAAGGTTAACCATTTTTGAGCTATGCTGCATGTTGAGCACTTCTCTCTTAGCCTCAGCAGTCGGCAGGCGGTCTGTTTGGTTCAAGTTCTACCAATGCAGCTTCACCCAGTAGTGGACTCTTCAGCGGCCTGGGAGGCAAACCGACTGAAGAGGCTGCCAACAAGAATCCATTCGGTCCCACTGGGTCCCCTGGAGGGTTCGGGCAGCCTGCGCAGACAGGTAGGCAAATTTGTCAAGAGACTGCAGTATTCAAAATTGTATTTAGAAGCCAAATAAAAAGACAGTTGATCTGTCTTCAACCTGATTTGTATGTCTTTTGGGGCGTTCCACTGTACAATTAACTACTTGTCTTCCTGTAGGTGCCAATAGTCTCTTTGGTAGTACTGCTGCCAAAACCGTTGGATTCGCACAGTCCTCCTTTGGAGAGCAGAAACCAAGCGGAACATTCAGCACAGGTGGGGGGACTGTTGCATCGCAGGGCTTTGGCTCCTTCGCCTCTCCAACAAAACCAGGTACGGTGTCCTAACTCAGCCTTTCTACACCTTATCCTGACATTGATGTAGATATCAGAGTTCATACTTTTTTGCCTAACATTCAATTACTTCTGATGGATAATAAATACATGCATAAATTAGTTTTTTCTGTGGCATAAATGCCCAAAATTTAGTTTGAGTGCCATTTTTGTTGGTAAACTGTTTTTAAAATGCAGAGCCATCCATCTACCAACTTACTAATCACCACCTCTTGACATTTCCTCCCCTTTTATCAGCAAGTGTTCTTATCTCCTCACACCACCGCAACATGAAGAGGGTGACTCTGACGCTCTAGTCTAGCTGGTGTTGGGTATCACATTATTCAGTCACTTTGCATATGCAGTACACTTTTTGTCCAACACATTACGCTTTGAGGGTGAGGCACAGAGATCTCTGCACATCTTGGTAACGGTCGTTAATAATTTCAGGGAATGACTTTCACATAACACACCATTAAGATCTTTCCACACCACCAGAGCTGCTTTTAACACAGTTTTTATACAGTGTGTAACCCACCTAACCTTATCCCTGTCCACACACACAATGCCATTGTTTAAGGCCCCCCGCTCCCTCCGCCAGCGCAAGCGGTAGTTACCGTACCTGAAATGATTTTCACTTCACAGGTGTGCCTGAAGCTCATCGAGAGAATACCATTAGTGTGCAAAACAGTAATCAGAGCAAAGGGTGACTCTGTTGTTCAAACTAGAATATAAAACATGTTTTCTGTTATTTCTCCTTTTTGTTAAGTACATAACTCCACATGTGTTTGTTCATAGTTTTGATGCCTTCAGTGACAATCTACAATGTAAATAGTCATGAAAATAAAGAAAACGCATTGAATGAGGTGTGTCCAAACTTCTGGCCTGTACTGTATATGTATGTATGTGTATTTTGTATGAAGTTACATATTTTTATGTACGTATATGTGCTGTGCGCACTAACATCCAAAAATCGGAAATGACACAATACAGCATACGTCAGTAGCCAAAGTAGGAGTCTTGCTGACACATATTATTAATAACTGAATTTAATACATTTATAACATAGCATATATTAACAATATAATATTTTAAGATATAGAAATAGTCTGTTGATAATCAAATCATAGCCCCTGAGTTGTAATCAAATCGTGACGTACCGAAAGATTTTCACCTCTTGTAATCACCATAATGGCTTTGTTTTAATTTGATTCAATTTAACATACAGTCAATTATAGAAGATAACAAAATATGTGTTTATGCAAAGTAGCCATATCATGAACTGCTATATTTCTGCATTTGTGCAATGTTGACGGACATTAACATTTACTTTTTTCATTGCATGCATGCTTCCACTTCAGCAGTTTTCTTGAATGTACACCTTTATAGCTTCAAACATATATGCTCGCTTGGGTAGCCTTTTTTAAGGACACTAATGTCGTCATTTAATATAGGCTCCTATCTTTCATTGTTTTTATGTATCAAGCAGCATTGTCAGTAACAGCCCTCCAAGTCTCTCCCTCCTTTTCAGCGCAATATTAGTTATAAATCGTAACCCCCGCACACTAACGCCCTATCGCCCTCCTAAGCGCAGGCAATGTAATCTTGTTACATTAGAGCAATCAATTATTTACTGGGGCATGCTGGTAGGCGGGCTGTAATTTCAGCACACCCCGTCAGCTCTCATGACTCCCACATTTGACGCCGCGAGTCGCTTTATGCCGTTCACATCCTGGCATGAGGCTGCCACAGTTGGTTGTTACCATGTTGCACACAGGCTGAAAGCTGTAATGTAGTGTGTAATTCCAATATGAACATCCACTGTCTTTTAAATCCATCCCAGTCTCTTTTGTGGTCTGTATCATATTACCAATCCTCTATTTGCCTCCTAATTTAGGTGGTTTTGGCAGTTCACCAGTGTTTGGGAGCCAACCTGCTTTCGGTGCATCTCCATTTGGTGCCGCCACGCCATTTGGCGCCCCTCCCTCCTATAACAACGCCATTGGCTCCTCAGCCGGGAAAGTGTTTGGAGAGGGAACAGCGGCTTCCAACATGGGTGGATTTGGGTAAGGGGAACTAAGAATAAATTGACACAACAACAACACTTAAATTGTACGTTCATGCTCCTGCTAATAGGAATAACATATTTATTCAAACAGTGCCCTGTGCTCTAAAAGACTACATGCCTCAATGATCATTCCTGACCTCAAATACACTTTATTTCCCACTGAGGGGGAAAAAATCACATTAGATTACATGTGTTTCATTAATTTTGTAATACAATTTAAAACTAATTAATGAAATTAGTGCTGTCAAATATTTTTTAAACTCAGATTTTAATTACACTTATTTGTATTAATCACTGACTCACGTGCAAAATTTAAATTAATAAAGATTTCAATATTCGGACACAAAGCCAATTTTATTGTCAGCGTGTCATCAAAGAAAATGTTTTACTTGCATTCATACCCACCCCATTTATTTATTAAAAAATTGGTAACAGTTTTATCTTAAGTCCAACAAACAGACCAATGTTTTCACTGACTTATGCATTGACCTGACCACTGACCACAGAACAACCCATCCCCCCTTACAGGTAACTATCCGCATTTAAGGTAAAGGACCATGTATGGTCTAAATAAATTGCATGATTATTCTGTGTATATACATTAGGGATGTCCCGATCCAGGTTTTTGCACTTCTGATCCGATACCAATTTTGTTTTTGCACTTCCGATCCGATACCGATACTGACCGATACTGGCCTAACCGAGCATGTATTAAAGTTATTTAGCCTACTTAGTTGTCAGATTCATGCTGGAAAGGATTTTAGTACTCTTGATAACAACTAGCCAGCTGAATTAGATGAGTTTGAATAATATGGTATTCAAGGATAAACGCAAAATGTCAAAAATTATACATGACAAACAGAAATAGCATCATTAAACAGTAAAAAAGTGAACAGTATAAAGTGCAAATAATGCTGTAAACATTATTTAAAAAAGCAACACACACAAACAACCTGAGTGGGATAAAATGCCTATAACTCAGCATCAATACTTGCTCTTGAACAAGTTTAAACTTAAAAAAATATATATATATATATATATATGTATATATATATACATATATACACACTCCCTTCAATTGTTTGCCCCAGTCAGGTGGAGGCAAACAATTGAAGTCCAAGCATAATGGGGAGATTCTTTCTAACAAAGACGAGCACTTCAAGATGCTCAGGTGTCAGCCTGCTCCTGTGTTCATCTATGATGAGCGCTAAAAAGCCTCTCACTCTAAAGTCATTAAAATGTCTTACAACTTTACCACCACGCTTGATTTTATTGTGGCATGTTTTACACTCCACCTCTTCATCTTTTTCGTTTTGTAGGGTAAAATAATCCCTCACAGCTGACATTTTTACCTTAACTTTTAATTCGCACGGCCGTTTGAACGGTTATAACACAGACTTATGGATGTTTTGAAGGTATGCTGGAAAATGCAGAACGGAGTGTAGGGAGCAGCAGAAGAGTGTAATGTATTATTTGAATCGGTGCGTTGGAAAACCCGGACTGGAGTTTTTTTAAAAACTGGATCTGGATCGGCATTTTCCCATGCCTTGCCGATACGCATTTTTGGGCAATTATCGGCGGCTACTCCGATCCAAATATCGGATCGGGACAACCCTAATATACATGATTAATTTTTTTGTGATTATTCACATGAGTTCACTTGTTATTTTTGACAACCCTAATTCCAACATATTTTAACTAACTACCCATTTTTATTTGTGGGTAAAAATATATTTTAAATACATTAGGTGCAAATAGTATGTACATTACTGTTTATTTTAAATAATAAATGTATGAAGGCTTTGTTTGTAATGTATTCTTTCAGAGCCATACTCTACAAATAGTGAAGTGAAGTGAATTATATTTATATAAAGCTTTTTCTTCAGGTGACTCGAAGCGCTTTACATAGTGAAACCCAATATCTAAGTTACAATTAAAGCAGCGTGAGTGGCACTGGGAGCAGGTGGGTTAAGTGTCTTGCCCAAGGACACAACGGTATTGACTAGGATGGCGGAAGCGGGGATCAAACCTTCAACCCTCAAGTTGCTGACACGGCCGCTCTACCAACCGAGCTATACCGTCCCAATTAATACAATTAATTCTACATTAATTTGCATAAGTTGATTGAAATATATTTTATTTGACTTATCAGTTTTTGGGGAAAAATATAGTAATATAGGCAGTTATCTAATTATTATAAAAATGTGTTTTTGTGCCAATAAAAGCCTTATCCCTAATGCATAATTTTGATGTATTCAGACACATTTTTACACATACAATTTGAACATAACGATATTGACATATTTTGATACATTTTATTTGAATTATTTATTATGATTTATTTGGGAGACAAATATTATATTATGAATAAAATACATTCATTGTTATAAAAATACCCTTTGTGCCATCAGTGTGAATGTGTGTGAATGGGCGAATGTGGAAATACTGTCAAAGCGCTTTGGGCTCCTTAAAAAGGGGTAGAAAAGCGCTATACAAGTACAACCCATTTACCATTTACCTTTTACCATCAAGCAAGGTATTGTCTCGTATGAATGAAATATTGCAAATTGATATGGAAAATGTCTTCGATAAAACACTTGGTATCGTCTGTAGTTTAGCAAACAAAACACTCTGGGCCACTAGTTTGGAACACATACAACATTCCACAAAAATGCCCAGTGGGATAGTGTGGTTGTAAACATCCATGCATTTTGAGTTTTTTTCGCCTGTTTTTTCACAAGAATGGGCCAATGCAACATTGGCATGCAATGACATCCCAGCAGCCCAATTTATGCCGGTCTAGATTATTCCCCTCTGATAATCTCACTGAAGGATCAAGCTCGGTACAGATTAAATCGTCTCACTTCCGTTCCCACTCCCTGGGTTTTGCATATAGGCGGATGCGTCGGCTGATGAGTTGTCGGGCACGGATCCTACGGAAGAGATTAACTTTTTAAACCCTCATTTCCCCAAATCCCTCCGCCATGCTACTCACTTGCACCATCTGACACCTTCTGCTGTGCAAGTATTGTTTTTGAAAAGGGGCTAAATATATGTTGAATCATTATCTCGAGTAAATGGTGACTTTACTCCAGGTTTGGAAGATTTATTATGTCAGCCCCTTTCCTTTAAAGCCCCCTTTTCACCAAGCAGTTTTTGATTTTTAAAATTGTATAAAAATAACTTATGTTTTTGGCACTTTTTGTATTGAGAACAGTACTGTAGCAGTGGTAGTTAAAGGGTAAAAACTTTTAACTGGAGATTACAAAATTTTCTGTGTTCAGAATCACTGTTTTACCGTTTTTTTTCTCTGTTAAATGCCTTAGTTTCGCATCGCCACCTTCAGGACCATCCTTTGGAGCTCTAGCGAACCAGAGCACGCCATCATTTGGGAGCCTGACCCAGCAGGGCCCTGGTTTTGGAGGTCAGCCAAGCAGCTTCTCTGGCTTTGGACAGCAGCCTCAAACTGGAGGTACTTCAGATACTCTTTGCATCATTTTTCCATTGTTTTTCCTACTAAAAGGCTGTCTCATTGCCACCATCATATAACACTGTCTTTGTGTTTACAGGATTTTCAGGAAACACCTTTGGCTCCACAAACCAGTAAGTCCTATTGTGTTCTAAAATCCTTGCCTTTAAAGTCCCCTATTATGCAAAATTTAATTTTTAAGAATTTTGAAACCATAATATGTGTCTCTGGAGTCTTTTTATGACTACCAAACGTAAAGAAATCTATCATCATGCACATGATAAAGCCTCCCTAACTAAATGAGCCCATCCAGTGTGTATGCCCACCACCATCTGGAGTACAGCTTGATAAAAATAAATGAATAAATAACAGGCTTCACCACACATCTCAAAATAAAGCTTTGACTCAATGTAAAGCTTTAATCATTTGGATTTATTCAGTAGACAGGCTAATGTAGCACAATGTTGCAATTAAAGTGGGTGTTTAATGTTTGCATTGTAGCTCACATACCTGTAGCTAAGCTAGTGTTGCTAGCATCCTGTCCCACTCCATATGTCCTATATGGCATCTATTACATTGGATAAAGTTGTTACAGTATGTCTGTAAAAACTGGATGAGGTGCACAATAGTGCTTCTTGGAGCTACATATTCTGTTGGAGACAGGTGTGGACAAAAATAGCTCATTAGCATTAAAGCTACAGACAAAAAAAACAGCGTGTTGTCCTTTGTGTTCACGAACAGCACTTTTAAGATCTAAATTCCAGCATAACATACTTCCAATTCACTTTTTTGTGATCTCTCTGACTTATTTAAAATTGCTAAAATATTATAATATGGGAAATGTAATGAAATCACAGTTGTCCCTTTGCCACATCGTACTTCAAATATTGCAGTTTAGCCATGTCGCGTTATTTTAATGTACAAACCCTGGAAATTATGGAATTACCAGTCTTGGATGATGTTCATTCAGATGTTTAATTTTGTATTAAAAAGACCAAAAAATACACACAACTATAGTTATTTCAAATACCAATGGTCTAGCTTTAAGAAACACTAAAATAAATCAAGAATTTAAATGGTTTAAGTAACCATTTCATTTCTAGATTAAGCAGAGTAAAAAATTTTGAAATCACTCGACTCATACAAAAGAAATATGGAATCATGAAAAAACTGACAATAAACACTGCAACACACTTTGTTGCACCACCTCTGTTTTTCTATTACAGCTTGCAGTCTCTGAGGCATTGACGATTGACACAAACAGTACTTTTCATCAATGTTGCTCCAACTTTCTCTGATTGCTGTTGTCAGATCAGCTTTGAGTCTTGCCATGGACCATTTTCTATAGTTTCCACCACAGATTTTCAATTGAATTGAGATTCGGACTATTTACAGGTCATGACATTGACTTTGTGTCTTTCTTCAAGGAATGTTTTTCCAGTTTTTTCTCTTTTGCAAGATGCATCATCATCTTGAAAAATGATGTCATCATCCTCACCCTTTCGATTGATGGAATAAGAAGTGTCAAAAATGTTACTGTAAACTTGTGCATTTATTAAAGATGTAGTGACATCTATCTTTCAATGCCATTACCTGACATGCAGCCCCATATAATCAACGGCGGTGAAAATGTGCATGTTTTCTTCAGGCAGTCGTCTTCATAAATTTCACTAGAACGGCACCAAACGAAAATTCCAGCATCACCTTGCCCAATGCAGATTTGCGATGCATCACTGAATATGACTTTCATCCAGCCATCTGTAGACCATGATTGCTTTTCCGTGGTCCATTGGAACCTTGTTTTTTATGTCTAAGTGTTAATGACCGTTTTAATTTAGCTTTACTGTATTTAAATCCCTTCTCCTTACAGTTTAGTCACAGACGACACCAATTTCCGTCCATGTGTTCTTCATTCGTTTTGCTGGCCATTTTTTGTTTTCAAGACATACTGCTTTAGGTTTTTCTTCTTGACACTTTGTTTTCCCAGGCCTACCACTATGCTTACCTTTT
The DNA here is from genome assembly GCF_033978795.1 of Nerophis ophidion. Lineage (NCBI taxonomy): Eukaryota > Metazoa > Chordata > Actinopteri > Syngnathiformes > Syngnathidae > Nerophis > Nerophis ophidion. The sequence goes on from NC_084627.1 coordinate 18,503,456, forward strand.
ACAAACTTCCCATGTTGCTACTGACTACCACGATTCACATACTTGATTTATTTTAGTGTTTCTTCAAGCCAGAAATTTGCCATTTGAAATGGCCGTACTTTTGTGTCATGTCTGTTACCTGCCTTTTTCTTCAAAAATGTAACAACTGACTGAACATCCTTCAGGTCTGGGGATTCCATAATTTTGCGAGGGGTTGTATTTTTGAAAGATATTGTACAACAATTTTTCCTTAAATTACGCATTGTAAACATAAACATGGCTTAATGAACTATGAATATCAATTCTATGGTAGTATAGGCCACTAAAAGATAACAAGCCAATCAGATCACGCTGTTTAGTATTGTGACCACTGATTGGTTCTGCCTCAGGCAGCATAATTATTTTGGATGAATAGATTGGAAAGTTGATTAAATGTCCATAAGTCTCTCATAATATTAAAACATGTAGCAAACCATTGTTTTTATTTATTTTGTAGCTATGTAAACATTAGGTTTAAAAAGATTCCTACTATGTGGAAGTTAATTTATTGCGGTCATGTCCGGAACGATAAACGAGAGATTACTGTATTATTATTTTTTTATTTAAAAATACACAATATTTTGCTTTATCTGGTCTGCCTCTTATGTTGGCTGTCACATGGTCGCCATGATCCCCGGGGTGTGTTCTGCTGGAATGCACTCTGAAGTGTGCACAACTGACACAAATAATAATTCTCGCCCTCTCTATAGCTATTTTTAGTTTAGTTCTCATTTCCAGGCCGCCATCACCTCAATGTAAAACAAAACAATACAAAAAAAACATTTATTGTAGGCTTGTACCAGTTACGAATTAAGTGATTCTGCAAATTAAGCGTCTATATTGCCCTTTCATAAACCACCCAATACATGCAAGATGTAATGTTCTGTGAGACAATTCTGCTTATTTTTCTAGAAAACTTGGAGCATTTCTCTTGATAGAACTTGTTTGTCACAGTTACAGATAACTACATCACAATTAGGCCTTTGTGCATGTTGAACTACTTATTTGTTAAAATGACAAGAAAATACATATAACTTGGGCTTAGTCTACATACATCAATATTATGGAGACAAAACATGACATTACACCTACTTGACATAATACACCTGTTTGACATCTTGATTTGACAAAACCTGTCTGCTGTTTCATTTCTTTCAGATCAAGTTCCCAAACATTTGCCAGTTGGAGAAGCTAATTTTACTGACGCATCTCAAGCAACTTTCTGCTCTCATGCTTTTTTTTTAAATGCTTGGAATAGAGGGTAGAATAAATAATGGAGACAAAAGGGACATCCAAAACAAGTATTTTTCATTGATCAAGGCAATACTTTCAAAACAAGAGCCAAAAAAGCCATGTGCGGAAAACATGTTTTCATTTATTATTTTTTTATGTATTTTTACCCTGTTTGTACATTTAAATATTTTGGACTTTTTTGCCATTAATTTAAGGCAAGCACCATTCACTTACGTATAGTCCAAATACTATGCCTAATAGATGACAAACAAATTTGATGGTATTTTTCATTTTAGTTAACAGAATAAAAACATGTTAGGAAAGCAAATAAGAATATTGGCAAAGTTTAGGCATAAATATTTGGAATTAAAGCTGTCAAACGTGTCTTTTTAGGATTGGTACGGAAGATTTTGGATAAAAAAGAACAAATATTTCAATTTTCCTGTAGAAATTACTTTGTTATGCTGTATATTTTACCATGGAAATAAATGTGTTCAAACTAACCAATGCATTTTGATATGATGCATTTAATGAAGTCTATATTTGTGTTGTTTTTTGTGGAGTTTTTTGATGACCAATTCTTCCACAGGTGTATACAATACATTGGCAATTATTCCATAATACCCCAAAGCCAAACAGGACATACGCATCCTTCATTTTTCAAAGGGAAAAAAACCTTTTGCGGTCTTTTTTAATTTTTTTTACTTTGCCGCTCAAATTTCTCAGAATTTCAGCCATAAACAAAAACACCATGTGTTTTTTCAACCATTTGAAGGCCTTTCGGATAAATTGTCACAGTTTTCAAGACATTTAAGTTAACGTTTCATAATGAGTAATTTTACTAATTCAAACCTGTGACATTATCTGATCAGATAGTTTCAAACATTTCTTTTAAAATGTTTGATATGAAAGTTATTTGAGAAGTCTTGATTTATTAAAAAACTAAATGACTACACCCTACAAAAACCTAAGCCTGTTTGGCTTTGAGAATAATTCAAATCAAACGTCCAAGGAGTGTTAATAGTTGTTTATTAGTGCTTGGATATTGATTTAGTGTTATCCTTTATTATATTACTTGCTTTCTGAGTTTTAATTGGGAGTCAGAGTCCTGATCATTTCTTTCCCCCACACTTTTTCTTCTTCGTTTTACAAAATTAGTTGTGCTACTTTCGTCTGTCACTGTCACTCCGTCTGGGACGTCTTGCATCCACACCCACCTCCACCATCCCATGGAAATGCATAGCCGAGGTCTTGACTCGGGAATGTCAGGGTTATGTGACCGGAATTTGCCACCTGCCCAAAAAGCTTAAATTCCCCGACACTTCAAAACCTGACACAAATAGACTGGAGCCAACCAAGCATACAATGAAATGAATGACCATAAATTAGTTTATATTGGCGTGTCCATCATTAACATCAGAAACTTGTCTCTTCTACAGTACTTGCACTGCAGTCTATAAAGTGGATGAGTTTAGGAGATTTTCTGCACCCACTTTGCATGTATGACAAATTCTATTTGCATAATGCCTCAAACGACAGCGAAGTAATCTCCGCCTTAATCCGCAACTTTGTCGTGATGGAAAATGCAGGAAAGTCTCACAGACACTTGTGAGGATGACAGCTGTCATAATAATGACTCCAGATAAAAATAGGTCCGTCCACACCAGCCAAAAACACCCCCCATTACTCTCCTCATAGCCCACACCAGTTCCGCCGGCTAGCGACGATTAGAGCCTCTTCATTCTTTCTTTGCGTGCTCCCAAATCATGGGATAAACACTTCCATGCCAAAGTTGGCAATGACAGAAACATCACCATCTGTTCAATGTCAATAGCTTCATCGATTTTAGTCAATGTGCTATATCCTACTGTCCCCTGATAACAGAATACAAACTTATATTTTCAACTTTATACATATCTTTGCACATTAGTTTCAGTTCAGTTTACTTTATTAGTACCTGTTGGTAAAGTTGTAAGAACACTAAAAGATTTATTAAGAAAACAACTTTGTGTATAGTGCCTTTTACAGAGCGAGTCGCAAGGTGTTTTGCAGTTTTAACAATAGAAATGTAATCCCTAAAATCAGCTAAATCTTTTAACGTCCGCACTGTTTTTATTTTTATTGTTTGCATTTTAATTTGCCCTTATTTTCTTTCATTTCACTTTGAGTCTGCCTTGTGTATGAAAAGTGCTTTACAAATAAAGTTGCCTTGCCTAAATTCAACAACAGAAATACAGCGAACAGAAAACAATTCTAAAAGTAATCTTAGACAAAGTATTTGGCCACCCATCCATATGATCAGAATCAGGTGTCCTAATCACTTGGCCCGACCACAGGTGTATAAAACGTACTTGCCAACCTTGAGACCTTCGAAATACGGGAGGGGGGGTAGTTTGTAGTGGCAGGCATGGGCGGTGTTTGGTGGTAGCGGGGGTGTATATTGTAGCGTCCCAGAAGAGTTAGTGCTGCAATGGTTTCTGGGTATTTGTTCTGTTGTGTTTGTGTTGTGTTAAGGTGCGGATGTTCTCCCGAAATGTGTTTGTCATTCTTGTTTGGTGTTGGTTCCCAGTGTGGCGCATATTTGTAACAGTGTTAAAGTTGTTTATGCGGCCACCCTCAGTGTGACCTGTATGGCTGTTGACCAAGTATGCATGGCATTCACTTGTGTGTCTGTTAAAGCCGCATATATTATGTGACTGGGACGAAACGCTGTATATACGGAGGTAAATCGGACGTGACAACGGTTTGTAGAGGACTCAAAAGGCAGAGCCTTTAGGCACACCCCCAATATTGTTGTCCGGGTGGAAATCGGGAGAAGTTCAGGAGAATGGTTGCCCCAGGAGAAATTCGGGAGAATGGTTGCCCCAGGAGATTTTCGTGAGGGGAACTGAAATTCGGGAGGATTGGCAAGTATGGTATAAAATCAAGAGCTTAGGCATGGAGACTGTTTATTACAAACATTTGTGAAAGAATGGGCTGCTCTCAGGAGCTCAGTGATTTCCAGCGTGGAACTGTCATGGGATGCCACCTATGCAACAAATCCAGTCGTGAAATTTCCTCGCTCCTAAATATTCCAAAATCAACTGTCGGCTTTATTATAAAAAAAAAAAAAAAAGGAAGTGTTTAGGAACAACAGCAACTCAGCCACCATGTGGTAGGCCACGTAAACTGACAGAGAGGGGACAGAGGATGCTGAAGTGCATAGTGCAAAGAGGTTGCCGACTTTCTGCACAAGCAGTCGCTACAGAGCTCCAAACTTCATGTGACCTTCCAATTAGCCCACGTACAGTAGGCAGAGAGCGTCATGGAATCGGTTTTCATGGCCGAGCAGCAGTATCTAAGTCATACATCACCAAGCCCAATGCAAAGCGTCGAATGCAATGGTGTAAAGCATGTCGCCACTGAACTCTACAGCAGTGGAGACACCTTTTCTGGAGGGATGAATCATGCTTTTCCATCTGGCAATCTGATGGACGAGTCTGAGTTTGGAGGTTGCCAGGAGAATGGTACATTTCGGACTGCATTGTCCCAAGTGTGAAAATTGGTGGAGGAGGAATTATGGTGCAGGGTTGATTTGTTTGTTGGACTTGGCCACTTAGTTCCAGTGAAAGGAACTTTGAATGCTCCGAGATACCAAAACATTTTGGACAATTCCATGCTCCCAACTTTGTGGGAACAACGTGCAGCGGTCCTTTCCTCCGCCATCATGACTTTGCACCAGTGCACAAAGCATGGTCCATACAGACATGGATGACAGAGTCTGCTGCGGATTAACTTGACTGGTCTGCACACAGTCCTGACCTGAACCTGATCGAACACCTGTAGGATGAATTAGAACGGAGACTGAGAGATAGGCCTTCTCGACCAACATCAGTGTGTGACCTCAACAATGCGCTTTTGGAAGAATGGTGGAAAATTCCTATAAACACACTCCGCTACCTTGTGGACAGCCTTACCAGAAGAGTTGAATCTGTAATAGCTGCAAAAGGTGGACCGACATCATATTGAACCCTATGGGTTAGGAACTGGATGGCATTTCATGTTCATATGTGAGTAAAGGCAGGTGGCCAAATACTTTAGGCAGCATAGTGTATATTATGTGTATGTATGTAACATTTGATATATATATATATATATATATATATATATATATATATATATATATATATACACACATACATACAGATAGCCGGCCCCCGCCAAATTAATTTAGCTCAGTGTGGCCTCTGAGTCAAAAAGATTAAGGACTCCTGGCCTAGCAACTCTTCTCATTGTTGGTGCTAACAAATATTGTCAAGGTTTTACTTCCGCATCTCTATTCAATTCAGTTTTAGTATCCGCAATGTATATCTCTTAAAATGTTTCACTCCCAAATATTACAAAAAGTCACAATCAGGTGATATCACAAATTAATACTCAAGTTTGTAGAAGAAAAAAAAGGTGTTAAGGTGAACTGCATTGGAGTTTCAACCGAGGCCATCCAAATCTGGCAGCTAATTACCTCTGTGAGGTTCCTCTGCTCTCGCTCACACACTCGCAGGGTTTACCGCCGCGCCGCCTTATCCAGATGCTTCAAAATGAGCTTTCAATTTTCATTTTAACGCGACCCACTTTTAATCTCCACACACTATTCAGCACATTTTTGCATGCGACTTGACATCAACTTTCTGCAGCAGAGTGACGCTTGCTGTGCATACCAATGAATGGCTGAGGGAAAGAAAAAAAAAAAGCTTCTAGTCTTGACATCGATCACGTAATAACCAGATTGGACTTTTATTTTTATTTCTTTGTCTAAAGCATGGGTGTCAAACTCTGGCCCGCGGGCCAAATTTGGCCCGCCGTGTATTTTCATTTGGCCCTTGAGGCAATAGCAAATTAACATAAGAGCTGGCCCCCAGGAACTATACAGCGCTGTGACACTTTATTTGCCGCTAATACTCTTACTTGCCAACCCTCCCGATTTTCCAACCAATCTCCCGAATTTCTCTAGATTTCCACCCGGACAACTATATTGGGGGCATGCCTAAAAGGCACTGCCTTTAGCGTTGTCTACAATATGTTGTCACGTCCGCTTTTCCTCAATATAAACAGCATGCAGGCCAAGTCATATAATATATGCGACTTATACACACACTTAAGTGAATGCCATGCATACTTGCTCAACAGCCATACAGGTCAAACTGAGGGTGGCGGTATAAACAACTTTAACACTGTTACAAATATGCGCCGCACTGTGAACCCACACCAAACAAGAATGACAAACACATTTTGGGAGAACATCCGCACCGTAACACAATATAGACACAACAGAACAAATACCCACAACCCCTTGCAGCACTAACTCTTCCCGGACACTATAATATGCACCCCCCGCTACCACCTAACCCCACCCCCACCCATCACATTATTTTATCTTAAGATGTATTAGCCTGTGGAAAAATGTAATGTTGATATTTACCTCAGAAGGCTGCAAATAGAAAAGATGCATTACATGTTTTATTTAAATTTTATTTATTTTACCATTGATTTTTTTTTTGTTTGTTTTTTGAAAGTTCATTTTGCACTATTAAGTTAAATAAGTATTGCTTGTTACATATTCAGTGGTAAAGCAAATAAGTGTAGCAAACTGAGCAATAATTAACAATTTATTCATGCACTTTCTCTTGCTACTTCAAGGCTTGAATGTTTGATTCATTCATTATTGTTTTTTTATTTTCAAATGTATTATTAGCCTGTGGAAAAAGTTTATTTTGATATTTACCTCAGAAGGCTGCAAATAGAAAAGAGGTATTAAATTTGTATTAAAATTTTATTTGATATGCCATTAATATTTTTTAATTATTATTATTATATTCAACGCAACACTTGTTTGGGTCCCTATTAAAAGATTCATTTGTTCAACCCTTGGCCCGCGGCTTTGTTCAGTTTAAAATTTCGGCCCACTCTGTATTTGAGTTTGACACCCCTGGTCTAAAGGATGAGTAGACATACATTTATTCGTACATTTTCACAAAATCTTTACAGCAAAGGACAAACATGAGTAAAAAATATCTAAGTTGGAGCAAAACACGTTAGCGTCCATGAGTCTCTTTGGGGTACGGAAACTACTTTTTGTTGCAAATTTCTGCTTCGGAACACCTGATTTTTTTTCAGCATCTCCACTAAATTTTTCACTCAGGTGCGCATTCTTTGTTTTTGCAGCGCTGACTCTCATAAAGGGCTGGAGCTGACTCCTTTAGTCAACATTAGAACTTCAGGTAAATAAAACCTACTATCTAGGCCAGGGGTCTCAAACATGCGGCCCACACTTTGATATGGCAATTTAATGTAGGTGCGGCCTGCGAGTTTAATATGAACGGAGCTTGACAGCGTCATACTTGCCAAAGTTCCCAATTTTCCCGCGAGTCCTCTTAATTTCAAGGCATCCATTCTCTAGAAGTCCCTACCGATTTTTACTCAATCAACAATACTCCGGGGGTGCCATAATGGTACTGCTTTTAGTGCCCTCTACATCCTGTACAGACGGTGTGCAAGCCCATGTAATTGTTGCATCCGTCTGTGCAGTACGCATGTGTGAGGTTGCAAGACATATTTGATCAAGAGCCATACAGGTCACACTGAGGGTGGCCGTAAAAAAAACTTTAACACTGTTACAAATATGTGCCAGACTCTGAACCCACACCAAACAAGAATGACAAACACATTTAAGGAGAACATCCGCAACATAAACACAACAGAAGAAATACCCAGAATACCATGCAGCCCTAACTATTCCGGGCTACAATAGATTTTTTTAAGAAATCTTTTCTTCCGGCCCAGCCTCACCAAGTTTTTGCATCCAGTGGCCCCCAGGTAAATTGAGTTTGAGACCCCTGCTCAAGGCAGTTTAGCAATTTGACCACCGACAATTGCACGTTGTGGCCCTGTCCGGTTCAAACACTGATGACATCTATTAAACAAGACAAGAAGCAAGGAATCAAACAGACATAATTCAATTTGGCTCAGTGAGGAGAAAGGCGTACACCTGTACCCTTGTACAGTGTCGCTACGCTCTGACGAGAGATTGTACACCTCCTCTTTTATTTGGACTTTTCCCTGATTACATGGCAACAGCTGTTTCTAAGGGAGGAGGGTCCTAAACAGGCATCACCTTTGATTACAAACAGTTCAAAGAAAAAGTCGTAAAACAGTTCAAAGAAAAGGTCCCTGGACGGGAGTCAGGTCCTGCTTCCTCTCCTCTTTGTAGCTCTTGGGTCAAGACAAAATCTTTGTGTGGATTACAATACATCAAAGAAACACAACACCTTCATGTTGCTTCCCCCCTTACACAGTGGAGTTTTACAAGCCTTCTTCTTGGTAACTTAGATACAATTATTCTGACAGTCCGCTTAATTTGCGCGCTCAAATGGGGGACTCCTTACTTTTATACCTTGTTTAAAATTCTACATGTACATTAAAGCGGTCCTAAATATATCTTATTGTGCAATACTTTACTAATAAATTAAAATACTGTAAATAGCCCCTTGTAGCTAACTGGCTGCTAGCACATTAATCGCTAGCTAACTGAAATGCTAACATGAATATAACATAATTTTTTACACATTTTTGTAAATGCCACCTGTGCAACAAATAGAGTTGTGAAATTTCCTCACTCATAAATATTCCAACGTCAACTGTCGACTTTATTATAAGGAAATGGAAGAGTTTGGGAACAACAGCAACTCAGGAGTTGGGCTTGGACCCTTAGTTCCAGTGAAAGAAACTTTGAATGCTCCAGGACAGGCTAACCTTCAAGTATAAAGTTAAGATCAATGGGAGACCGGGAATTCTGTTCCGCCTCTCCGGTCTGTGGAATACTCTCCCTCACCACCTGAGGGCACCACAGACAGTGGATGCTCTTAAAAAAAGGCTTAAAAACCTTTCTTTTTAGAAAAGCCTTTTTTTAAGACGTATGCGTGCTAGTTCTGGCTATTGGGCTGTTGTAGTTTTTATTTTTAGTTTTTTTAATACACTGTAGCACTCTGAGGTTGTTTGCTTAATGGAAAGTGCTTTTTACGAATAAAACAAATTGTTATTATTACCACAACATTCTGGGCAATTCCATGCTCCCAACCCTGTGGGAACAGTTTGGAGCGGGCCCTTTCCTTTTCCAACATGTCTGTGCACTAGCGCAGCACAAAGCAATGTCCGGCGTGGATGAACTTGACTGGCCTGCACAGAGTCCTGACCTGAACTCGATAAAACATCTTTGGGATGAATCAGAACGGAGACTGGCTCTTTTTAATACACTGTAGCACTCTGAGGTTGTTTGCTCAATTGAAAGTGCTTTTTACAAATAAAATAAATTGGTTTCCTGTGGACGGGACTCTCACTGCTGTCTTGGAGCCACTATGGATTGAACTTTCACAGTATCATGTTAGACCCGCTCGACATCCATTGCTTTCGGTCCCCTAGAGGGGGGGGGTTGCCCACATCTGAGGTCCTCTCCAAGGTTTCTCATAGTCAGCATTGTCACTGGCGTCCCACTGAATGTGAATTCTCCCTGCCCCCTGGGTGTGAGTTTTCCTTGCCCTTTTGTGGGTTCTTCCGAGGATGTTGTAGTCGTAATGATTTGTGCAGTCCTTTGAGACATTTGTGATTTGGGGCTATATAAATAAACATTGATTGATTGATTGATTATTATTACCAAAACATCTTGGGCAATTCTATGCTCCCAACCTTGTGGGAACAGTTTGGAGCGGGCCCTTTCCTTTTCCAACATGTCTGTGCACCAGCGCAGCACAAAGCAATGTCCGGCGTGGATGAACTTGACTGGCCTGCACAGAGTCCTGACCTGAATTCGATAAAACACCTTTGGGAAGAATAAGAACAGAGACTAAGAGCCAGGCTTTCTCGACCAACATCAGTGTGTGACCTCACCAATGTGCTTTTGGAAGAATGGTGGAAAATCCCTATATGCACACTCCGCAACCTTGTGGACAGCCTTCCCAGAAGAGTTGAAGCTGTAATAGCTGCAAAAAGTGGACTGACGTTAGATTGAACCCTATGGGTTAGGAATGGGATGGCACTTGAAGTTCATATGTGAGTCGCTAGTTTACTACTGTCCGAATGACTGATGTAAAAACATACTCAAAGCAAGCCTGAAAAAAAAGTATGCAGTCGGACGTGTGCATTACAATAGAGAAAGGACAAACATGAGAAAAAAGGCCCACAAGGCTGGTGCTCAGGTGACAAACAGTATCATTATAGAGCTGCGGTGACATTGGCACCATTGTGGTATTAATAGTGGAGTCTGGTGCCAGAGATAGTGGCCCGGTGATTATTTTGCATCAATATCAGTGACAGGTGCGCAGTGGGGGCCAAGTCTGAGCAGGACTAATATAAGTGAGAATGCTCCCCTCAGGAATGTGCCCAGGATAGCATCCAGAGTCCAGGCTGCAGAGCTGAGCCAGGCACTCAAATGTGTTAGCATCCCGAAGGTTACATCTCCTTGATTGTTTCAGTACTTGGACCTGATGTGGCACCGCGAGGGTTTGCTTTCGGTTTATATCCATTTTTTAAATCAAATTAGCCACGATACCATTGCTAACTAATGTGGTATCTTTTATACCCTCCCTTTGGTACCAGTATTTGTGAGCATTCCTGTGTTAATACATGTTTAATAATAAAATATTTTGTTAGGTTTAATATTGAACACCCAGCTTATAACTGTTCTGTCCAGTTATTTTTGCTTTCTTACACTTCTGAGTGTCATTTGCAAGTATTATATACAAACCCTGTTTCCATATGAGTTGGAAAATTGTGTTAGGTGTAAATATAAACGTAATACAATGATTTGCAAATTCTTTTCAACCCATATTCAGTGGAATGCACTACAAAGACAAGATATTTGATGTTGAAACTCATAAACTTTATTTTTAATTTGCAAATAATAATTAACTTAGAATTTCATGGCTGCAACACGTCCCAAAGTAGTTGAGAAAGGGCATGTTCACCACAGTGTTACATCACCTTTTCTTTTAACAAAACTCAAACGTTTGGGAACTGAGGAAACTAATTGTTGAAGCTTTGAAAGTGTAATTCTTTCCCATTTTTGTTTTATGTAGAGCTTTAGTCGTTCAACAGTCCGGGGTCTCCGCTGTCGTATTTTACGCTTCATAATGCGCCACACATTTTCGATGGGAGACAGGTCTGGACTGCAGGCGGGCCAGGAAAGTACCCGCACACTTTTACTACGAAACCACTCTGTTGTAACACGTGGCTTGGCATTGTCTTGCTGAAACAAGCAGGGGCGTCCATGAAAAAGACGGCGCTTAGACGGCAGCATATGTTGTTCCAAAACCTGTATGTACCTTTCAGCATTAATGGTGCCTTCACGCGCCGGAGTGAGAAGAGGTTTTAAAATAATTAGCGCATGCTTACTTTTACCGCATGCTTTTGGTAAGCGCCAGAGTGAGAAGAGGTTTTAAAATAATTAGCGCATGCTTACTTTTACCGCATGCCTTTGGTAAGCGCCGCAGTGAGAAGAGGTTTTAAAATAATTAGCGCATGCTTACTTTTACCGCATGCCTTTGGTAAGCGCCGGAGTGAGAAGAGGTTTTAAAATAATTAGCGCATGCTTACTTTTACCGCATGCCTTTGGTAAGCGCCGGACTGAGAAGAGGTTTTAAAATAATTAGCGCATGCTTACTTTTACCGCATGCCTTTGGTAAGCGCCGGACTGAGAAGAGGTTTTAAAATAATTAGCGCATGCTTACTTTTACCGCATGCCTTTGGTAAGCGCCGGAGTGAGAAGAGGTTTTAAAATAATTAGCGCATGCTTACTTTTACCGCATGCCTTTGGTAAGCGCCGGAGTGAGAAGAGGTTTTAAAATAATTAGCGCATGCTTACTTTTACCGCATGCCTTTGGTAAGCGCCGGAATGAGAAGAGGTTTTAAAATAATTAGCGCATGCTTACTTTTACCGCATGCCTTTGGTAAGCGCCGGAGTGAGAAGAGGTTTTAAAATAATTAGCGCCCCAGCTGCAATTCAAGGAAATACAGTAGTTGCCAAGTCCTGCTCGTTCGTGTCTGGGCAAAAACATTTTGCTTAATGGCAGACATGTTTTATTTGATCAACCTTGCTCAAGTTGTCTACCAAATTTTTGGAGAGCGCATTGAGCTGTGTTAGAAATTTCAAATCTGTTGAGGTTTCACTACAGCGCCACCACGTGTTGTTTTATCAGGAATATAATGGCACAAATTCTGTACTTTTATAGGCAAAGACCGAATTTTATGCGTACTAACGTCACGTCCAGTTGTAGACTCAGCCGGCTCAAACCCTTGGCGGGGAAACAAGCAGCACTCGGAACGCGGTGCCTCGAGGTAATGTTGCAATTTTCAATGCCAAAGAAGCAAGTATGTCTGATGGAAAATGCTCAAAAGTACAATAAGTTTCCACCAGCCCGATAAATGCTTTAAAATGTAATATCGGAAATCATCGGTATCGGTTTCAAAAAGTAAAATGTATGACTTTTTTAAAACGCCGCTGTACGGAGTAGTACACGGACGTAGGGAGAAATACAGAGCGCCAATAAACCTTAAAGGCACTGCCTTTACATGCCGGCACAGTCACATAATATCTACGGCTTTTCACACACACGTGAATGCAAGGCATACTCGGTCAACAGCCATACAGGTCACACTGAGGGTGGCCATATAAACAACTTTAACACTGTTACAAATATGCGCCACACTGTGAACCCACACCAAACAAGAATGACAAACACCTTTCGGGAGAACATCCGCACCGTAACACAACATAAACACAACAGAACAAACACTCAGGCACCCTTGCAGCACTAACTTTTCCGGGACGCTACAATATACACCCCCCACCCCCTCTCTCAACCCCGCCCACCTCAACCTCCTCATGCTCTCTCAGGGAAATTGTGTTAGATGTAAATATAAACGGAATACAATGATTTGCTAATAATTTTCAACCCATATTCAGTTGAATATGCTACAAAGACAACATATTTGATGTTCAAACTGATAAACTTTTTTTTTTTGCAAAAAATCATTAACTTTAGAATTTGATGCCAGCAACACGTGACAAAGAAGTTGGGAAAAGTGGCAATAAATACTGATAAAGTTGAGGAATGCTCATCAAACACTTATTTGGAACATCCCACAGGTGTGCAGGCTAATTGGGAACAGGTGGGTGCCATGATTGGGTATAAAAACAGCTTCCCAAAAAATGTTCAGTCTTTCACAAGAAAGGATGGGGCGAGGTACACCCCTTTGTCCACAACTGCGTGAGCAAATAGTCAAACAGTTTTAGAACAATGTTTCTCAAAGTACAATTGCAAGAAATTTAGGGATTTCAACATCTACGGTCCATATCATCAAAATGTTCATAGAATCTGGAGAAATCACTCCACGTAAGCGGCATGGCCGGAAACCAACATTGAATGACCGTGACCTTCGATCCCTCAGACGGCACTGTATCAAAAACCGACATCAATCTCTAAAGGATATCACCACATGGGCTCAGGATCACTTCAGAAAACCACTGTCACTAAATACAGTTGGTCGCTACATCTGTAAGTGCAAGTTAAAGCTCTTCTATGCAAAGCGAAAGCCATTTATCAACAACATCCAGAAACGCCGCCGGCTTCTCCCTGCCTGAGATCATCTAAGATGGACTGATGCAAAGTGGTAAAGTGTTCTGTGGTCTGACGAGTCCACATTTTAAATTGTTTTTGGAAATATTCGACATCGTGTCATCTGGACCAAAGGGGAAGCGAACCATCCAGACTGTTATCGACGAAAGTTCAAAAGCCAGCATCTGTGATGGTATGGGGGTACATTAGTGCCCAAGGCATGGGTAACTTACACAAGGCATGCGGTAAAAGTAAGCATGCGCTAATTATTTAAAACCCCTTCTCACTCCGGCGCTTACCAAAGGCATGCGGTACAAGTAAGCATGCGCTAATTATTTTAAAACCTCTTCTCACTCCGGCGCTTACCAAAGGCACGCGGTAAATTTAGGCCTACGCTTATAAATTTGAGTGTGATGTAAGGAAACCATCACGAAAAGCACATTTAGTAATAAAAAAAAACGTTTTTATGGTCTTACCTTTACTTATAAATGAAGTCCATGCGCAGCTCCTTCTGATCAAAAGCATCGATAACTGGTTTATAGAAGTCTTCCTTATCTTTCTTCAGTTTTAAAAGTCTCTCTGTCTCGATGGAGATTTTCCTTTAATACCTCCTGCTTCGATTGAAAGTCCAGTTTAGAAAACTGTTTTATTTTAGATATGAAATCCTCCATGTTAAAAGTGTTGTCACTTCTTCTGCAGCCAAGTTGTCGCAAGAAAGATCACTACCATCCTCTACCACCAGGAGGCGGGAGTCATTTAATGACTCATATTTGACACACGCAGCTACGGCATATTAATAAAACATAGCTGCTTACTGTTCTTTTTAGAATATTCAATAGCTTGGACCTTAAATCCTACTGAATAGTTCTTAATATTCTTCCCTTTATGCGATTTCAAATGATTGAAATCAGCCTCCTCCATTTTGAAAATGATGACAGGTGAAGTGTCACTCGTGACGTGACGAGTTTGACCCGGTGGAAATTCTAGGCAGGCGCATACTATATACTTGGCAGCAATTCAAGGAAATACAGTAGTCCAAGTATTATTATATGTTGGATTAATTTTCCCATAATGCATCAAGGTGGTGCAATACGAGAGCTAGATCCAAAATCCTGCAAATAATAATTGGTTCCGCCTGCATCAATATGCTAACCTCAGAGTTTGCAATGGCGAAGGTTTGGTCCAAGGATTCTTTCGCTCTATTTGTCCTCCCTTTTAACGGCTCGTTTTTTTTTTCCCCCCATCCTTTCTGGCGTGCAACAAAGAGGAGATATAAATAGAGCGGCGACATCTTATCATCCCAACCCTGTAGAAGTCGGCCCCTGCATGGCGTGCGCTGGGTTCGGGGCCCTCGGGCTTTGGAGTGTTTTCCATTAGGAATACTTTTGTCAAACACCATCAAAGACATCCCACGTATTTGGAGCATTTATTCATTCATGAAAAAACCTGTTATTTGTACATCGAGTTGCCCTCCGGAGGACACTTTTGTGCATTTTTCACAGTTTTGCATAATAATCATCAGATCCTTTTCAAGTATGGGTTTAAAACGTAAAAGCTGCATTTTTTTCATTTATTTTTTTACCAAACCAAAGCCAACAAAATGAGAAATAGACTCTATAAAAGATCAAAATAATCAAGGACTACAACAAGTGAAAGTAAGTCTTTAGAAGTACACACTATAAGCATTATTTGGGGGGGCATGGCTCAGCGGGTAGGGCCAAAAAAACCTGAGGGTTCCTGGTTCGAATCTAGCTTCCGCCATTCTAGAATAGAATAGAATGGACTTTATTGTCATTATATTTGCATATAACGAGATTAAAGACTCCAACTTAAGGTGCGGTAGGAAAAAAACTAACAATTGAAATAAACAGACTACTATCCAATACAATAATAAGCAATCCTGTAGTCCAATCCAATTCTAATGGCTTCTATTGTGTCCAAGTGTAAGACACTTAACCCACTTTGCTCCCACTGCCACCCACACTGGTCTAAATGATAGTAGGTTTCTAGAAAGAAAGCAATATACACTATATTGCCAAAAGTATTTGGCCGCCCATCCAAGTGATCAGAATCAGGTGTCATAATCAAAAAATGTAAAATAAAGAAATAAGTCACTTGGCCCGGCCACAGGTGTATAAAATCAAGCACTTAGGCATGGACACTGTTTCTACAAACATTTGTGAAAGAATAGGCCGCTCTCAGGAGCTCAGTGAATTCCGGCGTGGAACTGTCATAGGATGCCACCTGTGCAACAAATCCACTCGTGAAATTTCGGATGGACGAGCCTGGGTTTGGAGGTTGCCAGGAGAACGGAACATTTCAGACTGCATTGTGCAGGGTGTGGACTTTGGTGGAGGAGGAATTATGGTGTGCGGTTGTTTTTCAGGAGCTGGGCTTGGCCCCTTAGTGAAAGGAACATTGAGTGCTCCAGGATACCAAAACATTTTGGACAATACCATGCTGCCAACCTTGTGGGAACAGTTTGGAGGAGTCTGGTGTGGAGGAACTTGACTGGCCTGCACAGAGTCCTGACCTGACCCCAATAGAAACCCTTTTGGATGAATTAGAACAGAGACTGAGAGCCAGGCCTTCTCGACCAACATCAGTGTGTGACTTCACTAATGCGCTTTTGGAAGAATGGTCGAAAATTCCTATAAACACACTCCGCCATCTTGTGGACAGCCTTCCAAGAATAGCTAAAGCTGTAATAGCTGCAAAAGGTGGACCGACATCATTTTGAACCCTGTGGGTTAGGAATGGGATGGCACTTCGAGTTCATATGTGAGTCAAGGCAGGTGGCCAAATACTTTTGGCAATATAGTGTATATAAAATTCCCTTCACATTAATAGAGCCTTCGTAAATGTCATTATTTATAAATCATATTTTCAACATGAATACTCATTGATTTTCTGTTTACAAGCAAAGTTATACATTTTTTACTCATTATTAAGCTCATTTATACAATACTTAACGCTTGCATTTTAGTACTTAAATGGTTAATTCAGCAAGTATTACATCATTGACAAACCTTTAATTTAGGTATTGTCAACAGTTTGTTAGACTATTTAGACCAAGGGTTCTTAGCCTTTCTGACCTGGGGGGCCCAACTTTTCCATTACAGAGGAGCTTGGGGCCCACTCTGATATTAAAACTGAATTTGTAATCGTACTCTTGATTTTAATCGTATTAATAATTGTATATAACCTACTCACAGTTTACAACCCTGTCAAATGATGTTGCGTCAATCACAAAGATTGTCGAGGCTTAGGCCAGCCTGATTACAAAAATGAACACAAATCAAATATACTGCAAAAAGATGGGACTGGTGAAAAATATAAACATACAATTGTTTGAAATAAAATAAAGATGAAAAGGTTTTCAAATAAACTGCCAAAATTTAAATGCAAATGAAAATACAGATTCACCACTTTAATCATATTTTTTGCGCTTGAGAAACTTCTCTGACTTTAGTTTCAAACTTCTGTTTGTTTGATATACACCGTTACTGCCCCAAGTGGCGGAAAAGTGTATTGCAACGTTGCACAGCTGAGAAACAAGATATTTGTGGCCCAACAAAGTGTTAAGAAATACTGATTTTGACTTTGTATGTAAATAATTTATTTCATTATTATATATATAATTTACAATTGGCTAACATAGTTAACATATAGCATGTCAGAAACATGCTTTGCAAATGATGATTAATGCTTTATAATGTGTACTTATTATAAAGGGTTACTAAAGTAGGATGTGGGACAGCTTGGGAAAAATAAAGAAAACCTTTTTTTTTCCAACCTGCAATGCTATTTTCAGTTCAGGCAAAATTGATTGGTGAGCAGAAAAAAAAAGTGTTGTTGGTGGAGTAAGGGAGACCCCATAACTGTGGGGAGAGGATGGTCACTTGTGTGGAAAAATATTTTCTTCATAGAGCCTTAAGCAAGATGTAGTAAAAATAAGTGTCATGTAGATTCAGTTACAACATGTCAAAATAAAATAGGGCCTTTGTTGGGTTGTTTGCGTTCCAAACCCACAAAAACACTTTTGGCCGCGATCCATTTGGCAACAAGTCGTTTTTCCGCAGCTCATTGACAAAAGCACCGGTAGCGTCTCTGACGGTCCTCTCCGATAACGCCACGTTTAAACCCCGCCGCCGCTGGCATGTGAGTGCGTGTTTTTAGGTCGTCCGGATCGCTCACGTGCGGCCCTGACTTGATGAATGGCTTGGCAGGGTGACAACACCATCAGATACCACACACACACACACACACACACACACACACACCGGCCCTTTAGGCCGTCGATGTGTGTGTCCCCGTTTTATGACAAGGACGTAACCTTCCCGCCCCCAATATGGGAATGTGTGTGTTCTGGCAATGCTGACTTAATGGGGACATCGCTCTGTTTACACAGTCACTTTTAGGGGACCTCTGACGGTATGGGGACAAAAAAAAAAACGGTCCCCTAAAGGGAAACCTTTATAATTAATAGTCAGATCCATTCTGAAGAGGCCCAAGTGATTTTTAAGTTTGGGCCCAATTTTTTATAAATGGTCCTCAGTAGTCACGTATAAATTTGTGTGAATTATGAACAATTATTTTACCTATTGCCTCCACAACCTGTAGAAAGGGAGGTCCCCATAAGTCATGAACAACAACTTGGTCCCCATTCCAAGTGATAACCTGTGTGTGTGTGCGTGTGTGCGTGTGTGTGTTCTGGCAATACTGACTTAATGGGGACATCGCTCTGTTTACACAGTCACTTTTAGGAGACCTCTGACGGTATGGGGACAACAAAAAAAACAGGTCCCATAAAGGGAAACCTTTTTAAATGATAGTTGGATCCATTCTGAAGAGGCCCAAGTGATTTTTAAGCTTTGGCCTATTTTATTTTTTAAATGGTCCTCAATAGTCACGTACAAATTTGTGTGAATTATGCACAATTATTTAAATTTGGTCCCCATGAACCATATTTACTCTTTTTCCCCAGGGTCCTCAGTAAGTATGATCAGCACATTACTTCATCAATCCAGAGATTTAAAGACGTGTATGAGCTAACTGAGCAGTGGCCATTTTACCTATTTTTTTTATGCCTCAACAACCTGTAGAAAGGGAGGTCCCCACAAGTAGTGAACAACAACTTGGTCCCGATTCCAAAGGAATAACCAGTAAATGCAGTAAGTGTGTGTGTGTGTGTGTGTGTGTGTGTGTGTGTGTGTGTGTGTGTTCTGACAATGCTGACTTAATGGGGACATCGCTCTGTTTACACAGTCACTGTTAGGGGACCTCTGACGGTATGGGGACAAAAAAAAAAACAGGTCCCATAAAAGGAAAACCTTTTTAAATGATAGCCAGATCCATTCTGAAGATGCCCAAGTGATTTTTAAGCTTTGGCACATTCTTTTTAAATGGTCCTCAGTAGTCACGTACAAATTTGTGTGAATTATGAACAATTATTTAAATTTGGTCCCCATGAACCATATTAACTCTTTTTTCCCCAGGGTCTCCAGTAAGAATGATTAGCACATTACTTCATCAATCCAGAGATTCAAAGACGGGCAGTGGCCATTTTACCTAAAAAAAAAAAATGTATGCCTCCACAACCTGTAAAAAGCGTGGTCCCCACAAGTCATGAACAACAACTTGGTCCCCATTCCAAATTATAACCTGTGTGTGTATGTGTGTGTGTGTGTGTGTGTGTGTGTGTGTGTGTGTGTGTGTGTGTGTGTGTCATGATGACTCGACAAAGTAGAAGCCTGTCAGTCAAACTCCTCATCCCGACCTAAATCCCTTCAATGGGGTATTAACTCTCACGCACACACACTCGCACACACACATGTTAAGGTTTGATTATTTGGCATGGAGTCTCCTTGATTGCTGCACCCTCCAAGGAGCGTAGTCCCAGCCCCCATTACGGCGCACGCGTCACTTTTGTTCGGAAAACGAGCTCCCATCGCACTAATCTTTATTTAGTGCCACTCAAAACGTGACACTGGCTAACCCTCGAGACCCCCCACCCCCTTCCCGCTCCCCGCCATGCTTACACAACATCATTTTTTTTATGGTTTGATTACTTAATGACACACGTACAGTAAGTAATTTTTCTAAACATTGATTTAATTCTGTCCCATTTGGGCCTCCATAGTGAGCATGCTACCAGGAAGTAAGTGGTACAAGTGGTAGCAGGT
The DNA here is from genome assembly GCF_033978795.1 of Nerophis ophidion. Classification (NCBI taxonomy): domain Eukaryota; kingdom Metazoa; phylum Chordata; class Actinopteri; order Syngnathiformes; family Syngnathidae; genus Nerophis; species Nerophis ophidion. The sequence continues at coordinate 18,523,536 of NC_084627.1, forward strand.
GTGAGAGGGATACACAAAAGCATAAGGATGCCCAGAAAAAAACAACTTTTCTTATAGAGTTACCGATTTAACGAGGTGTGTTTTCTCCGTAAGGACGTTGTTGTGCGTTTTTCCCCGCAGTTGTGTTTTGTGAAGTTATGTGCGTTTTGGACGTTTTTGCATTATTTTCCCCTTTCTACCCTCGCGTCAAATGTCGGATTTTGCAGCAACATTCCTAAAAAGTTGTCGACTCACTCTCCCGAGATGCAGGCAGGGAGAGGTTTGATTGGTTAGATCAGTAACTGTAGAACCGTGGTATGGTACGCGGGCTTCATCTAGAGCATGGGTGTCAAACTCTGGCCCGCGGGCCAAATTTGGCCCGCCGTGTAATTTCATTTGGCGCTTGAGGCAATATCAAATTAACATTAGAGTTGGCCCGCCGCTGTAACACCACATTCACCGCTAATACTCATACTCGTCAACCCTCCCAATTATCCCGGGAGACTCCCGAAGTTCAGTGCGCCTCTTGAATTTCTCCCGATTTCCACCCGGACAATAATATTGGGGGCGGGCTGTAAAAGCACTGCTTTTGGCGTTCTCTACATGTCGCCACGTCCGCTTTTCATCCATAAAAACAGCGTGCCGGCCCACTCACATAATATATGCGGCTCTTACACACACACACACACACACACACAAGTGTATGCAATGCATACTTGGTCAACAGCCATACAGGTCACACTGAGGGTGGCCGTATAAACAAGGTAAACACTGTTACAAATATGCGCCACACTGTGAACCCACAGCAAACAAGAATGACAAACACATTTCGGGAGAACATCCGCACCGTAACACAACATAAACACAACTGGACAAATACCCAGAACCCCTTGCATCACAAACTCTTTCGGGACGCTACAATATACACCCCCGGTACCACCAAACCCCGCCCGAACTCAAACCCGCCGCCGAAAAAAGGCATTAAATTTGTGTTTTTTTTTTTATTTGACATGCCATTGATATTTTTTAATTATTATTATTTGAAACTGGATTTTGCATGTCACTATAAAGTTAAATAAGCCTTGCTTGTTCAATATTCAATGCAAAACTTGTTTGGGTCCCTATTAAAGGGTTGATTTGTTCAACCTCGGCCCGCGGCTTTGTTCAGCTTTAAATTTTGGCCCGCTCTGTATTTGAGTTTGACACCACTGATCTAGAGGTACGCCAAAGAATCACTACAGTTTTGATTTTTTTTCCTATGTGCAAACACAGTGTTACTGTTCAAACTGTGTGTAATGTACACTTATGCAGTAAAACCTCTGCCATGTTTTTAACACACACTTAGGCCTACTGTGCTACTGTATTTTAATGCTGATACTTGGAAAGCCAGGTTTTTTTCTGAGGTTTTCCTTTATGGAAAAAAAAGTGTAAGGACCACTGCGTTGCATTCAAGTGCCGCTCAGGCAGATTCCATTGGCCAAAAATGTGCAATGCCAAGCATAATTTGCTGAATTTGCATAACTGTCGCAAAATATCGTGACATGACCCATGTGAGTGCTTCCGTGGCCCCGATGTGTTTGACACCTGATTCCTCTGAGATTGGTAGGTTGGGAGTTCAAAGCCCGGCCGAGTCATACCAAAGACTATAAAAATGGGACCCATTACCTCCCTGCTTGGCACTCAGCATCAAGGGTTGGAATTGGGGGTTAAATCACCACAAATGATTCCCGGGCGCGGAACCGCTGCTGCCCACTGCTCCCCTCACCTCCTAGGGGGTGAACAAGGGGATGGGTCAAATGCAGAGGACTATTTCGCCACACCTAGTGCGACAATCATTGGTACTTTAACTTTAACTCACATGTGCCATCCCGCCTCTATGGGCGCTCCAACTCCAAAGGACAGCAAACCTGGTGCCCTTCCTTCTGTATCAGTCCTGTTTCCACAGAACAGTGGCGGCATTTAGAAAAAGCGACAATCCCGCGCAGCCTCAGCTAACCTTTGCAAGCCCAACCAACCCGGGCGACACCTTCGGCCGAGACCTTTCACACACAAGCTTGGCTTGGCACGGTTCAGTCCTTGAGGGGCATCCAAGTGATCTAATTATGTCAGGAGTCTCCCCGCCAGCCCTTCTTTTCTGAAACTCTCATCGGGGTGGCAGTGTGAGTCTCTTTCTCTATTTTCACAGTTTTTATTTGTTTTAACTCAACGTACTCATCTATTACTTATTGGGTATTGTGTTATTGTTCTGCTTAGCACCATTTAAGTTTGCAACACCATTGGTTTGTCAGGACATTATTCACTATTCACTGATGATTCCTTCCTTGCAAATTCCACATACTTTATGGACGCCATCTGCTCCACCTTATTTGTAAGTGTGTGTGTACGGCAACTATCCCAGCTGTATTTGAGTGTACTCTTTGCCTGCTTTTCTAGTCTTTTTTTGCCCTACATTTGCATAGTACTTCTCCAAAGATAGGAGTGTTGAAATGCTCAGCAGCAATTTAAAAACAAGATGAGAATGGCTTGTTTTGTTACTTTGGGGTTTCAGAGCCTCAACACGAATGATTAAATTACAACTATTTCTGTCCACTTTTGTCACACAAAGGAAGACTTGAGTCCTATTTTTAAGTCGTTCAAGTTGCCAAAGGGTTATTTTGTGCTTTTAATGGAGACAAGCCCCTTTTATTCTTACTATGGGAGGTAGATTTTATTTACATAGCGCTTTTTCTCTTCTGACTCAAAGCGCTTTACATTGAGACGACAAATACATTAAGCTACATCTACACTGGTGTGGGTGGCACCGGGGTCTTGTCCGATGACACAGATGGCGGAAGCCGAATTAGAACCAGGAACCTTCAAGTTTCTGCCCGCACACAATGTCATTATTTTGATGCTGAAATCAAGGGTTGGACCCTTAATCTTAATTTTTAATTTTCGCAAGATGGATTTGTTGTGGAAGCAAACGCTTCTTGTCTTGAACCACTGCACACTTCAGATGACATTTTTAGGATCATTGATTTCTGCTCACGGCAATAATTTTTGAGAGCCAACAGACACAATGAAACATCACATACTGTGCAATGTCTGCTGTCATTAGAATGCAGACTGTTAGGATGTTCATATGTTCCCATTTAGATGAAGAATGACTTTTAAGGGGATCTGAGCAGCCCTTTGAGATACTTGTGATCAAGGGCTATATAAATAAACTTTGGTTGATTGATAATCTTCACCAAAAAAGGAGGGGTGTGGGGTCTTTTTGTGTTTTTGTTGCTATCTTCGGGTCCTTTTCGGGCTGTCAAAGTGTACCAACTTGTCGGAATACCTACTCAGACTTCTTCTGTCCATGAGAGAAGCATGATTTAAAAAAAGTTAAAGTACCAATTATTGTCACACACACACTAGGTGTGGTGAAATTATTCTCTGCATTCGACCCACCCCCTGGGAGGTGAGGGGAGCAGTGAGCAGCAGCGGTGGCCGCACCCGGGAATAATTTTTGGTGATTTAACCCCCAATTCCAAACCTTGATGCTGAGTGCCTAGCAGGGAGGTAATGGGTCCCATTTTTATAGTCTTTGGCATGACTTGAACTCACAACCTACCGATCTCAGGGCAGAGACTCTAACCACTAGGCCACTGGTCTACAAAAAACTTCCAGGGTGCAGGGAAGCAAGGAAACAGCAAACCACTCATTGATGTAAACATAAGGACACAGTAATGATCACGTCACCGCTATATATAATTTGTCTGTGTTAGCGCTTATAATAACAATATCACTAATACTTGGTGAATATTCAAGTTACGAAATGTAAATGGGGTATTTCTGGCGCTTTTTGAATGATTATTTATAGAGTTTTTATGGGGGAACAAGAGGACCTCCCATTGGCTCCGCTGTAAGTGGACTTTATTTACAAGTTAGAATGCATTAAAAAAAAAATCCATCTGTTGTCATGTCTTTCTTAATGATTGTGAACGATAGGCAAAATTGCAGTTCCCCTTTCAGGCAAATAACCACGAAATTTGATGAACACAAGCAGCTGAGATAGGCTCCAGCACCGCCCCGCGACCCTGATAGGGACAAGCGGTAGAAAATGGATGGATGTTTACAAAATGGTACGCAAGATTGGTTGGCAAACATGACCAATCACTACAGGCTGAAACTTTAACAAAGAAAAATACACGCCTATTAATTTAAAGGGGCGGCAACTTAAGGGTTCCTGGTTCGATTCCGTCATCCGCCATCCTCGTCACGCTGTATGAATGTTTGGTGGTGGTCGGAGGTAGGCGCTAATTAAATAATTATTTTTAAATTAATTAAAACATTGCAAAATAGTTGTATTTGTAAATTGAGAAAAACGTTGGTGTCAAACGTTGCATCCACAAAATTCAACTGTCAAATCAACAATGTCACAACCCGACATTGAGTAAACGTCAAAAAGCACGTTGTTTCAACGTTGTGTTTGTGTTGTAGAATATTGGTTGGCAAATGACCAAAATTTAATGGTCAAATCGACGTCAGAACCAAAAATTTATTAAACATCGTCAAAAAGCATTGTTGTTCCAACGTTAGGTTTGAGTTGCTCAACGTCAAGTTTTGTACGTCATACTTGCCGACATTGAGACCTCCGAATTCGGGAGATGGGGTACGGGGGTTTGAGGTGGGCATTGTTTGGTGGTAGCGGGGGGTGTATATTGTAACGTCCCGGAAGAGTTAGTGCTGCAAGGGGTTCTGGGTATTAGTTCTGTTGTGTTTATGTTGTGTTACGGTGCGGATGTTCTCCCGAAATGTGTTTGTCATTCTTGTTTGGTGTGGGTTCACAGTGTAGCGTATATTTGTAACAGTTTTAAAGTTGTTTATACGGCCACCGATCTGTATGGCTGTTGGCCAAGTATGCTTTGCATTCACTTAGGTGTGTGTGTAAAAGCCACATATATTATATGACTGGGCCAAAACACTGTTTGTATGGAGGGAAAGCGGACGTGACGACAGGTTGTAGAGGATGCTAAAGGCAGTGCCTTTAAGGCACGCCGCCAATATTGTTGTCCAGCAGTAAATCGGGAGAGATTCGGGAGAATGGTTGCCCCAGGAGATTTTCGGGACGGGCACTGAATTTCGGGAGTTTCCCGGAAAAATCGGGAGGGTTGGCAAGTATGCTCTACGTTGTTTCAACATATTGTTCTTGCTGGGTTACCGCCGTGAACAAATAATGGGTTTTCCGCTTTAGAAATTGAATCTATTGTCCTTATTAAAGGTGTTAAGGTGAATCTCTATGGAATTTGACAAACAAAGTGTGTGTAAAATTTAAAAGCGCGATCAAGCACGACTAATTGACCACAACCAATAGGGGGCGCCACAAAGCCGTTTGGCCCATGGAATGTCCTCATTCATTTTTTTACATGACAGTTTAGCGAATTAAACACTAACTTTCTTTTTTAAGTTGCAAAAGCTTCAACTTTCTTCCCTTTAACAACAAGTTTCTGTTACGGACCCACAAATGCGGCACCGGAAAAAATGCAGAGAAAACACGGACGGGGGGCAAACAAAAATACTGCATTGCACTTAGTTTAAGGCTCAAGGGTTTCGGAGTAGAGAAAGCGATGTAAATGTAAGGCAGCATGGATTTGAACATCTTGCGTTAGGCTTAAAAAAAAAAAAAAAAAAGGATCCGCACACTGACACGCAAATACAAAAGTGGACACTCGCAGCTTATGAATAAAAACAAAAAAAATTAACGCTCAGTCGTGGTGACTGAAATAATAGAAATCCACACAAACCTAAACTGAAGTCACTGACTTAATTTCGCACAGTGAGACCCGACCCCGATTCAAGGTAGAATGGTTGTGGTTTTTTGTTACGTCCCTAAAGTCATCACAGCTGGTGTCGATTTTTAACATAAAAAATGATGTTCCAGCATGGAAAGTGTGCGGTCAGTATTTAGGTGGGATGACCAACACAGGGTCCCCGACGTCGGGCCGCCACATGAGCAACTGCGCATCGTTGGCGTTGGGCTTGACCATGGCGTTGGACGGGATGGGCTCGTTTTTGCCTAAAATCTGCGGCTGTTCTTGGGCGAACGGCTCGTCTAGAGCCGCCCTTTGACCCAGAGGCTTCTCCGGGTCCACCTGGATGTGAAGCCGCATCCTCCAGCGGATGGTCTGCAGCACCACGGTTTCCGAGGTGGCCTGGTTGATGGCCACCAGCCAGGTGGTGAAGCTCTGGTCTCGGCGGATGCCGCTGAGCTGAGGTGCGTTGCTGTCGCAGACCGGCACACCCCAGGTGACACTAGGGTAGAAATTGTCATTCATGCTAACGGTGAACTTGCTTTCCTTCCTGGTGGGACCTACGATGGTGCAGGTCTCCGTGGTGTTCCCGTACCAGGGGTAGTTGACACCGTCTGAGTCGCTGATGGCCTGGATCTTTCCATCGCGGAGATCAGGGAGCTCCCAACTGGACCTGAAAAAGACAATGATGTGGATTTACACCAAAAAGGTAACTCCAATTCCTTCCTTGATTATTTACCTGAGCTACTTTATTCCAAAGGTCTGAGACATTGACGCAACAGAACAAGTCTATTTATCTCTAAACCCAGAGAGTTCAGTTCAAAACTTTGGCACGCTTTCATTATATAGAGCAGAAGTTCTTAACCGTTTTGACCTCAGGGCCCAACGTTTCCACTCCAGAGAGTTCCGGGGCCCCCTCAAAAAGCAAAACCCAAAACCAGTGACGTTGGCACGTTGTGTAAATTGTAAAAGAAAAATAGAATACAATGATTTGCAAATCCTTTTTAACATACAGTGTGGCAAAAAAGTATTTAGTCAGCCACCGATTGTGCAAGTTCTCCCACGTAAAATGATGATAGAGGTCTGTAATTTTCATCATAGGTACACTTCAACTGTGAGAGACAGAATGTGAAAAAATAAAATCCAGGAATTCACATTGTATAAGAATTTATTTGTAAATTATGGTGGAAAATAAGTATTTGGTCAACCATTCAAAGCTCTCATTGATGGAAGGAGGTTTTGGCTCAAAATCTCACGATACATGGCCCCTTTCATTCTTTCCTTAACACGGATCAATCGTTCTGTCCCCTTAGCAGAAAAAACGCCCTAAAGCATGATGTTTCCACCCCCATGTTTCACAGTAGGTGTGGTGTTCTTGGGATGCAACTCAGTATTCTTCCTCCTCCAAACACGATGTTTGTTTGACATTGTCATTACTGCTACTAGTGGTGGGAAAGTGTATTACAACTAAGTACCAATCCAGGCCATACGGACTACAGCTGTGAAACAGCTAATTTTTGGCAGCACTCTAGGGTTCGCTGGTGGCCCAACAATGGTAAAGAAAAACTGTTATGGAGGATCTTTGACCCAGCTGACATAACACTAGGCTGACGATGCCAAGCAAGCATGCGACTAGAGGAAGCAGGGAGAATTCAGGGAACTTGGATTTCTAACTGTAGAATCACCAAAGTTTTTGAACTTTTCAAAGACATCAAGGGACTGGACAGATATAAAAGACAACATCTTGGCTACAAGGAAAATGAAAGCCACAAACCACAAGAGAATGATGCTATCTGAGGGAACAAAGTCATGACACGTTATTGTCGCTGGTTTCTAACAATTATTTAACAACAATTGAGGAGTCAATTCAGAATGGAAAATCCGATTAAAACCGATTCTTGCAACGAATGACATCAAAGTTTTTCAAAAAAAGAATCCAGGTTATAAAAGTTACTGTTGTCAGCTGACACATGACGTACAGTACAGGCCAAAAGTTTGGACACACCTTCTCATTCAATGCGTTTTCTTTATTTTCATGAATATTTACATTGTAGATTGTCACTGAAGGCATCAAAACTATGAATGTACACACGTGGAGTTATGGACTAAACAAAAAAAAGTGAAATACCTGAAAACATGTTTTGTATTCTCGTTTCTTCAAAATAGTCACCCTTTGCTCTGATTACTTTTTTGTACACTCTTTCCATTCTCTGGATGAGCTTCAAGAGGTAGTCACCTGAAGTGGTTTTCACTTCACAGGTGTGCTTGAAGCTCATCCAGAGAATGCCAAGAGTGTGCAAAGCAGTAATCAGAGCAAAGGGTGGCTATTTTGAAGAAACGAGAATATAAAACATGTTTTCAGTTATTTCACCTTTCTTGTGTTAAGTACATAACTCCACGTGTGTTCATTCATAGTTTTGATGCCTTCAGTGACACTCTACCATGTAAATAGTCATGAAAATAAAGAAAACCCATTGAATGATTAGAAGGTGTGTCCAAACTTTTGGTCTGTACTGTGTATATATGCAGAGTCAGTTAAGTGTGGGGGAAACTACACTACAATATAAAAATAAAAACTTGTGCAATTGTTTTTTTAGAATAACCTTTTAAAATTCGGTGATATAACAATTCACATCCAAATTGTGATTTTCATAAATTCCAATTCTATATAAATTCCGAATTTTCAAATATTATGTTTCTAAAGTGCAAATGCAGCCTAAATATTTTTTGGGGGAAAAACTTATCAAAACAAATTAAAATTCATAGTAATTTTTTAAAAATACATTTTGTTTCTTTTAAAATAAAATAACGTGTTTAAAATGTAAATTGATTATTTCTGGGCACCCATGTTAATCATTTGTAATGCCAATTATAACAATATTAGGCAATCATTGATTGTTGGCTGTCTATCCGTGTTGGCCCTGCGATGAGGTGGCCACTTGTCCAGGGCGTACTCCGCCTTCCGCTCGAATGCAACTGACATAGGCCCCAGCACCCACTGTGACCCGAAAGGGACAAGCGATAGAAAATGGATGGATAGATGGATGAATGTTGTCTGTCTGTCTGTGTTGGCCCTGCGATGAGGTGGCGACTTGTCCAGGGTGTACCCCGCCCTCCGCCTGAATGCAGCTGAGATCGGCTCCAGCACCCCCCCGCGACCCCGAAAGGGACAAGGGGTAGGAAATGGATGGATGGATGATTGATACATTTTTTTATAGGTTGATTTTACATTTCTGTTGGATTTTTACTCAACAATGTTTTATTGCTCTCCAATCTCTACTGGTTTTAAATCATTTCATTTTCTAGTAGTTATTCTTTCACATTTCAATGTATTTACACGTACAGAGTGCTACTGTCATATAGAGGATCTTTGACAGCAGTTTCTGAAAAACAAAACTCATACATTTTATTTGTATTTTTTACTTTAATCATAGCTCATTAGAAAGCACGTGGTCCTTTATTGACAACTACATTGTACAACACAGCAACACCAGTAAGGAATAAACCACTCAGTCAGCATGAATACTAGTTATGAGTTCGATCCTGCTGCTGTACCAATCATGGTTCATCGAGTACGGTAACTAGGGTCATACTGAACCAAACGGTACCGCTTGGTGGAAATATGACAACTTCTTGGTCACGACAACAAGAAAAGACTCAAGATTCCCCTTCATGAGGCGGAGAGTCAGCAGGAGATACGAGTGTGATCACCAGCCACATGACTGCTGCCTGCTTGGCCTCACATCCATGTATTGCGCCCGGGGGTGGTGTGTGTCGAGATTATCACGTCAGGCATAACAATTGCTTGCGTGTGTGTGTGCACATATGAAAACTCATTTAATCCTCTCAAACGGATGCCTCCAAAACAAACTGACATTTATTTTCTCCCCCTTTGCAAATAAGCATCCAAACACTGAAAATATGTTGTGTTCTCTATTTTGAGTTATTTTCCTACACTTAAGCCAACAGAATTCTAATGAGTGATCACTTTTTTTAAGGAATAGTGAAGAGACTCGCCATAATCTGCATCTTTCATTAAATATTAGGGGTGTCCCGACTCAATATCGATCGATATCAGCAAAAAAACAAATATTGGATGATATGAACTTGCATTTAAAAGCGCCGATACACGCAGTCCCGCAGCATCTTTACATGTGCAAAGCTGTGCAGCTTGTTAGAATAAAATAGAATAGAATAGAGTTTTATTGTCATTATAACAGTGAACAGGTTCAAAGAACAATGAAATTGGAGCAGATCTCCTAAGGTGCATACACAATAATTTAGTAATATAAATAGTAAAAAAAAATTAAGAAAAAAAGAAAATATGTATCATATATATGTAAATATCCACACACATGCACATATCCATACATATACCTACAGTGGGGCAAAACAGTATTTAGTCAGCCACCGATTGTGCAAGTTCTCCCACTTAAAATGATGACAGAGGTCTGTAATTTTCATCATAGGTACACTTTAACTGTGAGAGACAATGTGAAAGAAAAAAAAGCAGGAATTCACATTGTAGGAATTTTAAAGAATTTATTTGTAAATTATGGTGGAAAATAAGTATTTGGTCAACCATGCAAAGCTCTCACTGATGGAAGGAGGTTTAGGCTCAAAATCTCACGATACATGGCCCCATTCATTCTTTCCTTAACACGGATCAATCGTCCTGTCCCCTTAGCAGAAAAACAGCCCCAAAGCATGATGTTTCCACCCCCATGCTTCACAGTAGGTATGGTGTTCTTGGGATGCAACTCAGTATTCTTCTTCCTCCAAACACGACGAGTTGAGTTTGTACCAAAAAGTTCTATTTTGGTTTCATCTGACCACATGACATTCTCCCAATCCTCTGCTGTATTATCCATGTATCCATTTTGGTATAAACTCAACTTGTTGTGTTTGGAGGAAGAAGAATACTGAGTTGCATCCCAAGGTAACCATATTGCTAATATATTGTGTACCTAATGAATAGTAAAAGTAGTATGACAAGGACGTAATCGTATGTAGTGCTGTACAGAATTTATATAGCCATTTGGTATATATATACTGTATGTATATATATATATATATATATACATACACATATATGTATATATATATACAGTATATACATACTCATATATGTATATATACACACACATACATATATATATATATATATATATATGTATATATATATATATATATATATATATATATATATATATATATATATATACACATACATACACACACACGTACATGCATACATACACAGCCCGACCCCCGGCCAAACTGTTTTAATCCAATGCAGCCCCGAGTCAAAAAGTCTGGTGACCCCTGTTGTGTACTTGTTTTGTCATAATTAACACTGATTAACTTATTTTTTCCACTTGCATGCCAATTAAAGAAAGTTGTCAATATTGACTGCCTTCCGCAAGCCTGCACTTATATGTGCTCTACAGTGTGTCATCAAAGGGCCAGTAGTTACTTCTGACTTGTTTTTTAACTCCTTTTTACACCCACCATTGTTTAGGTATCGCTTTGGAAAAATTGCCTGTACATATAATAAAAGTTTTATGATGGCCGTCGCTTTTAGGCTTTAGCCTAGATTGGATTACTCACATGCGCATTTTTACGTAAACAAGTGTGTCCCAAAAAGATAACGACGTTCTCGCTGTGTTTAATAAGTGTGTTTAAGCAAATGTTTGCTTGTATTAGCTGCAGGCTTTGACCAAAAAATAATGTAATGTCTTCACAAGGAGAGAGGAGTTGCCTTTGCAAAAAGTGCTGCAAAAAGAGGGCGTCTGCATACCAAATGGCCTATAAATACTGTTCAGCACTACATATGATTACGTCCTTGTTATACTACTTCTACTATTCATTAGGTAAACAATATATTAGCAAGATGGTTACCATGCTGGTTGGTAATATGGCAATGTTCTGGAGAACTTCTTTCTTGAATGATGATTTGCACTATCCAGTTAGTTTTTTTTTTTAAGTGGGAGGATTTCGTGGGTCTAATCTTAGACCTGCAGCGCTCAAACATCCTCTGTCGCAAAGTGTCAAGATAAAACACATTTTTTTAAGCACACTTGCGGTCGCCCCTGTACAGGATGTGAGAAGAACGTCTCTCTGTCGTTTCTTCCTAACGCTCCGAAAGAGAAAATAGCCAAAAGAGCATTGTTACAACACCACAGAGATATTTCTGTCCGTTTCGACACAATTTTAATAAAAGTATATGATTTACTTAGTACATGTATAATAACTGTTGATGCATACTAAAATGACATTGCACAGGCGTGCAAGCAACACATAAACGTTTGCTCAATATTTCTTGGCGTCAAGCACTAAAAACTTGCAGATTCTTCTTGACTGCACAACGTAATTGTGCAATGTCACATAATGAGGATGTAAAAAGTCCCTGAGTCAGCAAGTACTTGAGTGCACTTCTGAAAGTCCAACGCAACATACCACAGTCTGTATACATGTCAAATATCCATCCATTTTCAACCACTTGTCCCTTTTTGGCGATGTGTGGGGTGCTGGAGCCCATCTCAGCTGCATTTGGGCTGTAGGCGGGGTACACAGGGCCAACGCAGATAGACAGACATCATTTACACTCACATTCACACACTAGGGACCATTTAGTGTTGCCAATCAACCTATCCCCAGGTGCATGTTTTTGGTGGTGGGAGGAAGCCGGAGTACCCGGAGAGAACCCACGCAGTCACAGGGAGAACATGCAAACTCCACACAGAAAGATCCCGAGATAAATGACATTAAACCAGAGGTGTGCAGAGTAGCCAGAAATTGTACTCAAGTAAAAGTACTGTTACTTTAGAGATTTATTACTTAAGTAAAAGTAAGGAGTAGTCACCCAAATATTTACTTCAGTAAAAGTAAAAAGTACGTTGTGAAAAAACTACTCAAGTACTGAGTAACTGATGAGTAACCTGTTCGTTTAATGATGACGGCAACAAGTAATGCACAAAAACATAAAAACAGCAATGAACAAATTCAGAGCCAGGAATATCTCTTAAGCAACTAAAACAATAATATATATTAAATATATATTTGGTTTTATACTGTATTGAAAAAAATTTGAAAATGAATTTTACCTTTGCAACCTCATTATACTATTGGCTATGTTATATTCATAAATGTAAGTTTCTCAATACCCGACCTGTTTTTTGTGCCTTTAAAAAAGATTTACAACTCTACATTAAAACACTCTACCTCTAACAACCAAAAAGCTGTGAAAACGATGATGCTGTCTTCCAAATTTAAGTCATTTACTGAGATTGAGTGAGCCTATGGCTTTGCACTTTGTTTATTATATATATATACATATATATATATATATATATATATATATATATATATATATATTTTGCATTCTATTTTAGTTACTTTGAATTTACAAACCCCTGGCGCTGTTTTGTACGGTTTTTATACTGTTTTGTACTGTTTTTGTACTTACTTTGATTACTATTTTCAACTGTTTGTAAATGTTGAAATTTGCGTGTCTTAATGAAATTAAACAATGGATGTCCGCTAACTTTTTGCAACTCAACGCCAAAAAAACGGAAATGCTGATTATCGGTCCTGCTAGACACCGAACTCTATTTAATAATACAACTCTAACATTTGACAACCAAACAATTAAACAAGGCGACACGGTAAAGAATCTGGGTATTATCTTCGACCCAACTCTCTCCTTTAAAGCACACATTAAAAGCGTTACTAAAACGGCCTTCTTTCATCTCCGTAATATCGCTAAAATTCGCTCCATTCTGTCCACTAAAGACGCTGAGATCATTATCCATGCGTTTGTTACGTCTCGCCTCGACTACTGTAACGTATTATTTTCGGGTCTCCCCATGTCTAGCATTAAAAGATTACAGTTGGTACAAAATGCGGCTGCTAGACTTTTGACAAGAACAAGAAAGTTTGATCACATTACGCCTGTACTGGCTCACCTGCACTGGCTTCCTGTGCACTTAAGATGTGACTTTAAGGTTTTACTACTTACGTATAAAATACTACACGGTCTAGCTCCATCCTATCTTGCCGATTGTATTGTACCATATGTCCCGGCAAGAAATCTGCGTTCAAAGGACTCCGGCTTGTTAGTGATTCCCAAAGCCCAAAAAAAGTCTGCGGGCTATAGAGCGTTTTCCGTTCGGGCTCCAATACTTTGGAATGCCCTCCCGGTAACAGTTCGAGATGCCACCTCAGTAGAAGCATTTAAGTCTCACCTTAAAACTCATTTGTATACTCTAGCCTTTAAATAGACTCCCTTTTTAGACCAGTTGATCTGCCGTTTTTTTTCTTTTTCTTCTATGTCCCACTCTCCCTTGTGGAGGGGGTCCGGTCCGATCCGGTGGCCATGTACGTCTTGCCTGTGTATCGGCTGGGGACATCTCTGCGATGCTGATCCGCCTCCGCTTGGGATGGTTTCCTGCTGGCTCCGCTGTGAACGGGACTCTCGCTGCTGTGTTGGATCCGCTTTGGACTGGACTCTCGCGACTGTGTTGGATCCATTGTGGATTGAACTTTCACAGTATCATGCTAGACCCGCTCGACATCCATTGCTTTCCTCCTCTCTAAGGTTCTCATAGTCATCATTGTCACCGACGTCCCACTGGGTCATTATTGTCACCGATGTCCCACTGGGTGTGAGTTTTCCTTGTCCTTATGTGGGCCTACCGAGGATGTCGTGGTGGTTTGTGCAGCCCTTTGAGACACTAGTGATTTAGGGCTATATAAGTAAACATTGATTGATTGATTGATAAATAAAGGTTTATTTAAAAATTTTTTAAAAAATTTGCAGTTAATCATGTGACCGCTTGGCTCTGTTTGATTGGTGAAACGGAGTCAAACGTCACCAGTGACTGCATTTGATTGGTGAAACGCAGGCATGTGATATATCCTACTTTGAAGGTCTGTTTGACAAAACAAAACAAAGCGTGCATTAACAGATCGATAAAAATCAGTAGCGAGTAGCGAGCTAAATGTAGATAAATGGAGCGGAGTGAAAGTAGCGTTTCTTCTCTATAAATATACTCAAGTAAAAGTATGTTGCATTAAACCTACTCTTAGAAGAACAATTTATCCCAAAAGTTACTCAAGTAGATGTAAATGTAGTGCGTTACTACCCACCTCTGCATTAAACCAGATTCACACACCATACATTCGCATCATGGATTCACAGTCATCAGTCTGCCAAATATTAATATTTTGGTTCAGATACCACAAGTCAAGCTCAAAATGAATATTTAACACAATTTGAGATTACAACATGGGCCGTAAGCCAAATGACATTTGTCTATTGCCACACATTTTTAGTTTCCTGTAGATATTATCTTTACTATCTGGTTTGTTGACAAATGCTAAAAATACAGTTCATGCCTTAAAGGTAAACTAACCGGATCGACTAACATTATGGAGTTATTACTGAATGAAAAATTCTGTATGCTTTATCGTTTGGGGTTAAAAACTATGCCATGATAAATGTGTCCAATAGTAAAAAAAAAAAAAAGATAAAAGATACGACAAACAAAATAAAACAAAACTTATAGTAGTATTTGCACAGTCTTAAGGCTGTGCATCAAGTACAAACTGATATTATTAGCACCTGCTTATTGACATTCATAAAGTGCATTAGCGCGCTCTTACGGCTGTGCGTCAAGTGCAAACGGCTGATGTAATTAGCAAGGTACTACAACCGTGCATCAAGTGCAAACAGTATTATCAGCACAATCTCAGGGCCATGCATTAATTGAATTAACACAGTGTTACGACTGTATATAAAGTGCAAACTGATTATTATTCTTATTAGCACAGTTGTGCATCATGCATTAGCACAAATTTAGTCATGCATGAAGTGCAAAATGATATTATTCACATGGTTTTACAACCATACAGCAAGTGAAAACTGATAGTATCATAAACATGTTCTTACAACCGTACATTCAGTGCAAAGTGGTCTGACTGTATCAATTGCAAACTGATATTATTATTATTATGATGAGCACAGTCATGCATCATGCATTAGCACAAACTTACAGTCATGCATGAAGTTCAAAATGATATTTGCATCAGCGTGGTCTTACAAGCGTACATCAAGTGCAAAGTGTTACGACTGCATGTCAAGTGCAAACTGATAATATTATTATGAGCACGGTCGTGCGTCATGCATCAGCACAAACTTATAGCCATGCATGAAGTGTAAAGAGTATTATCAGCACAATCTCGGGGCCGTGGATTAAATTCATTAGCACAGTGTTATGACTGTATATCAGGTGCAAAGTGATTATTAGTAGTAGCACAGTTGTGCATATGCATTAAGTGCAAAATTATATTATTCGCATGGTTTTACAACAATACAGCAAGTGAAAACTGATAGTATCATTAGCATGTTCTTACAACTGTACATCAAGTGCAAAGTGGTACGACTGTGTATCAAGTACAAACTGATATTATTATTAGCACAGTTGTGCATCATGCATTAGCATAAACTTACAGCATGAAGTGCAAAATTATATTATTTGCATGGTTTTACAACCATACAACAGGTGAAAACTGATGGTATTGTGTTTAGTGTGAATTATATTTATATAGCGCTTTTTCTCTAGTGACTCAAAGCGCCTTTACATAGTGAAACCCAATATCTAGGTTGCATTTAAAGCAGTGTGGATGGCACTGGGAGCAGGTGGGTAAAGCGTCTTTCCCAAGGACACAACGGCAGTGACTAGAATGGGGGAAGCGGGGATCCAACCTGGAACCCTCAAGTTGCTGGCACTGCCACTCTACCAACCGAGCAAGTTCTTACAACCGTACATCAAGTGCAAAGTGTTACGGCGGTGCATCAAGTGCAAACTAGATTATTAGCACGGTCTTACAGCCGTGATTTAAATGCAAACGTTTATTATTATTATTATTATTATTATTATGATTATTATTATTATTTTTATTAGCGTGGTCTTACAACCTACTATCAAGTGCAAACTAATAATGATTAGCACGGTCTTACGGCTGTACATCAAGTGCAAACTGACAATATGTTATGGTTAAAGGCCTACGGAAATGAGATTTTCTTATTTAAAGGGGGATAGCAGGTCCATTCTATGTGTCATACTTGATCATTTCGCGATAATGCCATATTTGTGCTGAAAGTATTTAGTAGAGAACATCGACGATAAAGTTTGCAACTTTTGGTCGCTAATAAAAAAGCCTTGCCTTTACCGGAAGTAGCAGATGATGACGTCACCGGTGTGAGGGCTTCTTACATCCTCACATTGTTTTTAACGGGAGCCTCCAGCAGCAAGAGCTATTCGGACCGAGAAAACGACAATTTCCCCATTAATTTGAGGGAGGATGAAAGATTTGTGGATGATGATATTGATAGCGAAGGACTAAAAAAAAATGTAAAAAATTAAAATAAAGTTTAAAAAAAAAGGCGATTGCATTGGGAGCGATTCAGATGTTTTTAGACACATTTACTAGGATAATTCTGGGAAATCTCTTATCTTTGTATTGTGTTGCTGGTGTTTTAGTGAGTTTAAATAGTACCTGATAGTCGGAGGGGTGTGTCCATGGGTGTCTTGACGCCAGCCTCTGAGGGAAGTCACGGCAGCTGCATGGACGGCGCAAGCTCCGCTGATCTCCGGAAAGAGGCGACTTTTTAACACAATTTTCTCACCGAAACCTGCCGATTGACAAGTGGTCGGGAACCATGTTCGCTTGACCGCTCTGATCCATAGTAAAGCTACCACCTCCGGGAATTTTAAACAAGGAATCACTGTGTGTTTGTGTGGCTAAAGGCAACTCCATCTTTCTACTTTGACTTCTCCATTATTAATTGAACAAACTGCAAAAGATTCAGCAACACAGATGTCCAAAATAATGTGTAATTGCGCGATGAAAAGAGACGACTTTTAGCCACAAGTGGTGCTGCGCTAATATGTCCCCTCCAACCAATAACGTCACAAACACGCGTCATCATTCCTCGACGTTTTCAACAGGAAACTCCGCGGAAAATTTAAAATTGCAATTTAGTAAACTAAAAAGGCCGTATTGGCATGTGTTGCATGTTAATATTTCATCATTGATATATAAACTATCAGACTGCGTGGTCGGTAGTAGTGGGTTTCAGTAGGCCTTGAAAGTACAAATGATTGTCACACACACACACAATCTCTGCATTTGACCCATCCCCTTTGTTCACCCCCTGAGAGGTGAGGGGAGCAGTAAGCAGCAGCGTCAGCCGCGTCCGGTAGTCATTTTTGTTGATTTAACCCCCAATTCCAACCCTTGATGCTGAATGCCAAGCAGGGAGGTAATGGGTCCCATTTTTAAAGTCTTTGATATGGGGTTTGAACTCATGACCTACTGATCTCAGGGCGGATACTCTAACCCAGGGGTCACCAACGCGGTGCCCACGGACACCAGGTAGCCCGTAAGGACCAGATGAGTAGCCCGCTGGCCTGTTCTAAAAATAGCTCAAATAGCAGCACTTACCAGTGAGCTGCCTCTATTGTTTAAATTGTATTTATTTACTAGCAAGCTGGTCTCGCTTTGCTTGGCATTTTTAATTCTAAGAGAGACAAAACTCAAATAGAATTTGAAAATCCAAGAAAATATTTTCAAGACTTGGTCTTCACTTGTTTAAATACATTCATTAATTTTTTTACTTTGCTTTTTATAACATTCAGAAAGACAATTTTAGAGAAAAAAATACAACCTTAAAAATGATTTTAGGATTTTTAAACACATATACCTTTTTACCTTTTAAATTCCTTCCTCTCTTTTCCTGACAATTTAAATGAATGTTCAAGTATTTTTTTAATTTTATTGTAAAGAATAATAAATACATTTTAATTTAATTCCTCATTGTTGCTTCTGTTTTTTCGACAAAGAATATTTGTAAAATATTTGTTCAAACTTATGATTAAAATAAAAAATATATATTCTGGCAAACCTAGAAAGTCTGTAGAATCAAATTTAAATCTTATTTCAAAATCTTTTGAATTTCTTTTAAAATGTTTGTTCTGGAAAATCTAGAAGAAATAATGATTTGTCTTTGTTAGAAATATAGCTTGGTCCATTTTGTTATATATTCTAACAATGTGCAGATTGGATTTTAACCTATTTAAAACATGTCATCAAAAATATATATTTATTGTGAGAAATCATTAAGATGATCAGTGTTTCCACAAAGATAAATATCATTAATTATTAATACTAAGTTAAAGGTAAATTGAGCAAATTGGCTATTTCTGGCAATTTATTGAAGTGTGTATCAAACTGGTAGCCCTTTGCATTAATCAGTACCCAAGAAGTAGCTCTTGGTTTCAAAAAGGTTGGTGACCCCTGCTCTAACCACTAGGCCACTGAGCATGTAACTTATTTGACATAGATGTATAGATAAATAGATGATACTCACATCCCTTTGCTGCCGTACGTGTTATAGAACTCCATGTAGTTACAAGCTTGAATCCAACCGACGGTCCACGTCTCTTTACCGGCCACCGGCGGCACCAGGACCCGGGCCTGGGCGCGGAAGTGCGGCGTCCGGTAGCGCAGGACCACACCGGAGGACTCGTCGATGCTGGTGGGGTTGGAGTCGATGGAAGCGTTCACCTCCAGGACCGCGATGCTGTCACGAAAAGTCTTGGGCTTGCACCTGATGCTTTGGATGCAGCCCATGGCACCGGGAAGCAACACAGTCCACAACACGGTCCACAGCAGGTCCTGCGTGTGGGGAGGACGCATGGGAATAGGAGCAAAGTTGATGCGGAAAAAAAAAAGGTATAAACAAAGAAGGTACTGGTTTTTACATTTTTTTTTTAAAGAAAGGGGTATCTTTTGTGATCATGACACCAACTTGCAATCTGCTGCATGCAAGCTAGAAAAATCATAATTAACAATTCGATGTCTCTACCACCAAAATAATCCAACAAAATCACCCACTTGTGATCAGTGACGTGAAGTCAAGGGGGGGCATCATGGAAAGAAAAAATGTTTTATTGTTATATGTATCCAGTGATTATACTATAAAGTTGTTTCCGTTTAACTTCATCCATCCATCCATCCATCCATCCATTTTCTACCGCTTATTCCCTTTCGGGGTCGCGGGGGGCGCTGGCACCTATCTCAGCTACAATCGGGCGGAAGGTGGGGTACACCCTGGACAAGTCGCCACCTCATCGCAGGGCCAACACAGATAGACAGACAACATTCACACTCACATTCACACACTAGGGCCAATTTAGTGTTGCCAATCAACCTATCCCCAGGTGCATGTCTTTGGAAGTAGGAGGAAGCCGGAGTACCCGGAGGGAACCCACGCATTCACGGGGAGAACATGCAAACTCCACACAGAAAGATCCCGAGCCTGGATTTTGAACCCAGGACTGCAGGACCTTCGTATTGTGAGGCAGATGCACTAACCCCTCTTCCACCGTGAAACCCCCTGTTTAACTTCACCAGTTTTAAATTATTTTTTATTCAAAATCGCTTAATTTTCACATTAGCCGTTCAAATACTGAGAATTACTTGCGGTGAGTCACCTCGTCACCGTGGATTGCGCAACGGCTCGGCTAACTGCTGTGAGAAAGTATTGCTATATGAATTATATAATAATAATAGTAATAATTGATTAGATTTATATCGCGCTTTTCTATTGTTAAATACTCAAAGCGCTCACAGAGAAGTGGGAACCCATCATTCATTCACACCTGGTGGTGGTAAGCTACATCTGTAGCCACAGCTGCCCTGGGGTGGACTGACGGAAGCGTGGCTGCCAGTTTGCGCCTACGGCCCTTCCGACCACCACCAATCATTCATTCATCATTCATCATTCATTCACCGGTGTGAGCGGCACCGGGGGCAAGGGTGAAGTGTCCTGCCCAAGGACACAACGGCAGCGTTTAGGATGTCAATAGGTGGGAAGCGAACCTGCAACCCTTAGGTTTCCGGCACAGCCGCTCTACCCACTACGCTATGCCGCCATATATATTATACATTTCCATAGTTTTGTTAGCTGAGGTATATAATGTACAGTGTATTTTGTCAACAACTGTATGTGTGTAACGTATTTCTTGGGCCGGTCAATCACAAAACTGCTGCGAAACACGTACAATGTGAGGCACCTGTTCTCCGGCCTCCTGGTGGTAGAGGGCGCTAGTGATCCTAGGGATCATTCTTTCACTACTCGGCTAGGCAGAAGCCGGTATGTTTTAAAGTTGTCGTTTGCCTGCATATCGTAAAAACAACCGTCCAAAATTTTACAACTAATTGTAAACTTATAGGTGCCGACCATCAGGACGGAGTTGCAACGATAGAGTGTGTCGATGTTGAGATATTACACCGAGTTGGTAGGTCTATCTGTTTGCTAATAGTAACTACTAGCCGTACCCATGTATTTTCAATGGGCGGTTAGCATCGGGTTTTAATCCCGTTTCCTCCAATGTTTCTGATCCATTGAATTTATATTTATGTTGAGTCTTTATTTTGGGTACTTAAATATGGTGACTGAGTATTGTGGCATTTTAAGGCCATCTGCATTTTTTATGCTACAGTAAAGATAATGAATGAACACTACCGCTGGAGCGCGGTTACACCTGTCATAGTGTTTGTTATTTTCTACATACATGGGATTATTTAATATTGTTAATGTTAGCAGTATTATCGCTAATAATGATAATAATAAGTGTAAATTATTTATACTATACTATACTAGCTAAAGTACCTGCTACATTAAGTTAAAGTATCAATGATTGTCGCACACACACTAAGTGTGGTGAAATTTGTCTTCTGCATTTGACCCATCCCCTTGTTCACCCCCTGGGAGGTGAGGGGAGCAGTGAGCAGCAGCGGCAGGGAATCATTTTTGGTGATTTAACCCCCAATTCCAACCCTTGATGCTGAGTGCCAAGCAGGGAAGAATGCTGGTATGAGCTTTTAAAGGCCTACTGAAATGAGATTTTCTTATTTAAACGGGGATAATAGGTCCATTCTATGTGTCATACTTGATCATTTCGCGATATTGCCATATTTTTGCTGAAAGGATTTAGTAGAGAACATCGACAATAGAGTTTGCAACTTTTGGTCGCTAACAGAAAAGCCCTGCCTTTACCGGAAGTTGCAGACGATGACGTTGATAGCTCCTCACATCCTCACATCGTTTTTAATGGGAACCTCCAACAAAAACAACTATTCGGACCGAGAAAACGACAATTTCCCCATTAATTTCAGCGAGGATGAAAGATTCGTGTTTGAGGATATTGATAGCGACGGACTAGAAAAAAAAACGCGATTGCATTGGGACGGATTCAGATGTTTTTAGACACATTTACTAGGATAATTCTGGGAAATCCCTTATCTTTCTTTCTATTGTGTTGCTAGTGTTTTACGGAGTTTAATAGTACCTGATAGTCGGAGGTGTGTGTCCACGGGTGTGTTGACGCCAATGTCTCAGGGAAGTCGACGGCAGCTTTATGGACGGCACAAGCTCAGCTGATCTCCAGTAAGTGGAGACTTTTTACCACAATTTTCTCACCGAAAACTGCTGGTTGACAAGTGGTCGGGATCCATATTCGCTTGACCGCTCTGATCCATAGTAAAGTTTCACCTCCGGGAATTTTAAACAAGGAATCACTGTGTGTTTGTTTAGCTAAAGGCTAAAGCTTCCAAACTCCATCTTTCTACTTTGATTTCACAATTATTAATTGAACAAATTGCAAAAGATTCAGCAACACAGATGTCCAAAATACTGTGTAATTATGCGGTTAAAGCAGATGACTTTTAGCTGTGTTTGTGCGCAGCGCTAATATTTCCTAACAGTCCTTGACGTCACGCGTACACGTCAGCATTCTGCGACGTTTTCAACAGGACATTTCGCGGGAAATTTAAAATTGCAATTTAGTAAACTAAAAAG
This sequence comes from Nerophis ophidion, assembly GCF_033978795.1. Classification (NCBI taxonomy): domain Eukaryota; kingdom Metazoa; phylum Chordata; class Actinopteri; order Syngnathiformes; family Syngnathidae; genus Nerophis; species Nerophis ophidion. The sequence goes on from NC_084627.1 coordinate 18,546,222, forward strand.
GCCGTATTGGCATGTGTTGCAATGTTAATATTTCATCATTGATATATAATCCATCAGACTGCGTGGTCGGTAGTAGTGGGTTTCAGTAGGCATTTAAACATAACTCGTTAACTGCTGCCAATCAAATGGTGAAAATGATACTCTATAGCAGGGGTAGGGAACCTATGGCTCTAGAGCCAGATGTGGCTCTTTTGATGACTTCATCTGGCTCTCAGATAAATCAATCAATCAATCAATGTTTATTTATATAGCCCTAAATCACTAGTGTCTCAAAGGGCTGCACAAACCACTACGACATCCTCGGTAGGCCCACATAAGGGCAAGGAAAACTCACACCCAGTGGGACGTCGGTAAATCTTAGCTGTCATTGCTTAACACGATAAGTAATGAATAATTCCGCTGGTAATCAAAGTGTAGAAAATGACGTTCAAATTATAAAACATTCTCATGCATTTTAATCCAACCATCCGTTTTCTATAGCACCTGTTCAAGATGTCGCATTAATGGTAAGAGGTATTATATTTATTATTGGTTAACTTTAGAATAACAGTGTTATTAAAAAGAATAAGAGGCTTATTATACTGTCAAAATGTTGGTCATAAAAATGCACGCATTTAGTTGTATTCAGTGTTAAAAAATATTATATGGCTCTCAAGGAAATATATTTTGAAATATTGGGCTTTCATGGCTCCCTCAGCCAAAAAGGTTCCCGACCCCTGCTCTATAGGGTTCATATGTTTTTAAATCTGACTGTGATGAAGTCAATGCCTCACCAGCCATGAACCTCACTGCTTGTGATCTATTTCCAGTCTGTTATGTTATGTCTTTTTAATCCTCCACTATAGGCTGAGTTTGATTTTTTTTTTTTTTTAATCAATTAATAAGTCAGTCATATCAACAAATTACGGTCGGAATTATAAAGGCACATGCAGAGTGGTTGCATGACAAATCAAAAAACAAGCAAAAAGGAAGTATACCTAGAAAACAACACTTGATGGAGGATTTCACAGTAGAGCGGTAAAATAAAATAATAAAAAAATAAAATAAAAACGTTATCTTTATCCTTCTTCTCCACGGCGAATCATTTCCCACGCAGAAACAAGCAGCGTGTCCACAGCAAGCACTCAAGCCCGGTACGGGTCGCAGTACTACCGCAACATCCAGAGGACACCGCCGGGTCCACTTCAGCACCCATGTCACTTCACCGTAGGTTTCCCTCTTTGGCGTCAAATGTTATTTCGAATTTTTTTTTGTAAAAAAAGAACTCTGAAAACAAAGTGTGAAGACCGTCAGCTGTCACCTCGCCGGTAGGAACGCAGCCCTTCGGTCCGAGTCGGTACCCAGCTGGCTGTCATTGCTCCGGCAGCCACTCGGCAGGTTCACCCGCTCTGTGTCTGTCCTCTTCAGCCGGGCTTTGGCAAGCGGCTTTATAAGGAGCTTTGGCGCGACACTTCCGGTTTGGGCGCATGGTATGCTGGGAAATGTAGGCAAAACGACGTCACGTCGCTAGCATAAGCGCGACGCCGTCTAGACCAGGGGTCACCAACCTTTTTGAAACCAAGAGCTACTTCTTGGGTACTGATTAATGCGAAGGGCAACTAGTTTGATACACACTTGAATAAATTGCCAGAAATAGCCAATTTTGCTCAATTTACCTTTAATAAATATATATATATATATATATATATATATATATATATATATATATATATATATATGAAGTGTATTTCTTTCCGTCATTCCGTCGTACATTTTTTTTCCTTTTACGGAAGGTTTTTTGTAGAGAATAAATGCTGAAAAAAACACTTAATTGAACGGTTTTAAAGAGGAGAAAACACGAAAAAAATGAAAATAAAATTTTGAAACGTAGTTTATCTTCAATTTCGACTCTTTAAAGTTCTAAATTCTACCGTAAAAAATTAATAGAAAAACTAGCTAATTCGAATCTTTTGAAAAAAAAAAAAAAAAAAGAATTTATGGAACATCATTAGTAATTTTTCCCGATTAATATTAATTTTAGAATTTTGATGACATGTTTTAAATAGGTTAAAATCCAATCTGAACTTTGTTATAATATATAACAAATTGGACCAAGCTATATTTCTAACAAAGACAAATCCTTGTTTCTTCTAGATTTTCCAGAACAAACATTTGAAAAGAAATTCAAAATACTTTGAAATAAGATTTATATTTGATTTTACAGATTTTTGAGATTTGCCAGAATAATTTTTTTGAATTTTAATCATAATAAGTTTGAAAAAATATTTCACAAATATTATTTTTCCTTTTACGGAAGGTTTTTGTAGAGAATAAATGATGAAAAAAACACTTAATTGAACGGTTTAAAAGAGGAGAAAACACGAAAAAAATGAAAATAACATTTTGAAACATACTTTATCTTCAATTTCGACTCTTTAAAATTCAAAATTCAACCGAAAAAAATGAATAAAAGAACTAGCTAATTCGAATCTTTTTGAAAAAATAAAAAATAATTTATGGAACATCATTAGTCATTTTTCCCGATTAATATTAATTTTAAAATTTTGATGACATGTTTTAAATATGTTAAAATCCAATCTGCACTTTGTTATAATATATAACAAATTGGACCAAGCTGTATTTCTAACAAAGACAAATCCTTATTTCTTCTAGATTTTCCAGAGCAAAAAATTTAAAAGAAATTCAAAATACTTTGAAATAAGATTTAAATTTGAATATACAGATTTTCGAGATTTGCCAGAATATTTTTTTTTATTTTAATCATAATAAGTTTCCAAAAATATTTCACAAATATTCCTCATCGAAAAAACAGAAGCTAAAATGAAGAATCAAATTAAAATGTATTTATTATTCTTTACAATAATAAGAAAATACTTGAACATTGATTTAAATTGTCAGGAAAGAAGAGGAAGGAATTTAAAAGGTAAAAAGGTATATGTGTTTAAAAATCCTAAAATCATTTTTAACGTATTTTTCTCTAAAATTGTCTTTCTGAAAGTTATAAGAAGCAAAGTAGAAAAATAAATGAATTTATTTAAACAAGTGAAGACCAAGTCTTTAAAATATTTTCTTGGATTTTCTAATTATATTTGAGTTTTGTCTCTATCTTAGAATTAAAAATGTCGTAAGTGCTGCTATTTGAGCTATTTTTAGAACAGGCCAGCAGGCTACTCATCTGGTCCTTACGGGCTACCTGGTGCCCGTGGGCACCGCGTTGGTGACCCCTGGTCTAGACATTTTAAGTGCACGTGTGATGAAATAGGAGACATGATGAAATATTAATAAATAATCATAACATTATGTTGATAACTGTGTCTTTTATGTGACATTTATGGCCTTGCTGGATGTGCTCTGTTGTAGGTCATCCATCCATCCATTTTCTACCGCTTATTCCCTTTTATGGGGTCGCGGGGGGCGCTGGCGCCTATCTCAGCTACAATCGGGCGGAAGGCGGGGTACACCCTGGACAAGTCGCCACCTCATCGCAGGGCCAACACAGATAGACAGACAACATTCACACTCACATTCACACACTAGGGCCAATTTAGTGTTGCCAATCAACCTATCCCCAGGTGCATGTCTTTGGAAGTGGGAGGAAGCCGGAGTACCCGGAGGGAACCCACGCATTCACGGGGAGAACATGCAAACTCCACACAGAAAGATCCCGAACCTGGATTTGAACCCAGGACTGCAGGACCTTCGTATTGTGAGGCAGACGCACTAACCCCTCTGCCACCGTGAAGCCCTTGTTGTAGGTCAGTGGTTCTCAATTACATTTTTTCAGTGATGTACCCAGTGTGAACATTTTTTTAATTCAAGTACCCCCTAATCAGAGCAAAGCATTTTTGGTTGAAAAAAAGAGATAAAGAAGTAAAATAAATTGTATAACAGTGTGACTATTGCTCATTTGTAGTGGTCTTTCTTGAGCTATTTGGAAAAAAATATATAAAAATAACTAAAAACTTGTTGAAAAATAAACAAGTGATTCAATTATAAATAAAGATTTCTACACATAGAATTAATCATCAACTTAAAGTGCCCTCTTTTTTGGATTATAATAAAGATCCATCCGGATTAATGGACTTCATTCTAAATATTTTTTCACAAAAATAGAAATCTTTAACATCAATATTTATGGGACATGTCTGCAAAAAATCTAGCTGTCAACACTGAATATTGCATTGTTGCATTTCTTTTCACAGTTTATGAACTTACATTCATATTTATTTGAAGTATTATTCAATAAGTATATTTATAAAGGATTTTTGAGTTATTGCTATTTTTTGAATACTTGAAAAAAAAATCTCACGTACTCCTTGGCATACTTTCAAGTATCCCCAGGGGTACGCGTACCCCCATTTGAGAATCACTGTTGTCGGTTGTTTTTTTTCCACGTGATGCGTCATTAATACCAGAAGTAAACAGCACTGTTCTGTGTAAAGATAAAGATATATTTTGTCACTTTTGTGTCGAAACTAACCATAATGTTATGTATAAATATATTCTGGATATTACTTTTTTTTTCCCCAAAAAAATTGAAAACATTTCCACAATTAATTAGTGATACAGCTTGATTAATTATTCAAACTTAACATTTAAACCATGGACAACAAAAGTATTGGACGTTATTCAACTTTTTTTTTTTAATTGTCTTTTATTAAAACACAACACATAAAATAATTGTCAAAATCAAATAATTACTGTATTCAGTTATATTTTAAAATGTATTTTCGGTAACACTTTAGTATTGGGGAACATATTCACTATTAATTAGTTGCTCATCAACATGCAAATTAGTCACATATTGGCTCTTAATTAGTCATTATTAAGTTCTTATTCCCAGGTCCCAGGCACACCAGTCATCAGTCAAGACCATTGAGTGTCTTTATAACCGCGCCTTGAAAGTCCTAGACAAGAAGAGTATATGTTATCATCATTGCCAAATTTTAACCAAATACAATATTTTAAGTTTTACCGATTTTATTTTGTTACATACAGTCAAACTGGTTTTTAAATGCTCGGATAACTCTGTTCCCCAATTGCTTTACAAGGCAATTACAATACTGCAAAGTGGTACCAGATCTACCACCAGAGTAATGTCAAAAGGCAACTGTTGCGTTCCATTCCATAGAACATCTTTTGCCAGACTGCCTTTTCAATAAAAGGACCATAACTATGGAACTCTTTACCTGACACTTTGAAAAGTATATCTGCACTTGTCACTTTCAAAAAACAAACACAATTATGGCTAGTTGAGCAGCAATCGTGTTCCCATGTTTAGTTTTTCCTAATTTTTACTAATTGTTTTTATTTAGTCTGCACTTTGTGTTGTTATTATAATTATTGGCTTTTATCTAGTTTGCACTTTGTCTGCATTATTTATATTATCATTATTATCGACTCATTTTTGCCTTATTATTTTTATTTTCCTGTTTTAATGATGTTGGATCTGTGTTGTTGCTGTTGGGGACAAGTGTTGTAAATTAGCTTTGGCTATAAACACTATGATGCATACATTGGATAACTGTTTCAGATGTCTATGTTTTTGTATCTGTCCCTATTTCAAATAAACCTTAATATATGTATTTATATATTCATGCCTTATTCTGTATGGCCTTATTATACAACCAGTAGGCCATTAACTAATAGTCTTCCCTAAATAACCTCAGAATTATTGCTTATTAGTAGCCCTGACCCTAACCCTTATATATTCCCCTAATGTCCAAATAACTCTAAATTAAGTCTTTGTTACTTAGAAAATGTTCCCCACACTAAAGTGTTACCGAAAATATATTTCACACTGTTTTCCGTGTGAACACTGCAATTTAGAATTTTTCATATCCAACCCAGGCCTCGGGCACCACAGTGGAATAGGGGTTAGTGTGCCTGCCTCACAATACGAAGGTCCTGAGTAGTCCTGGGTTCAATCCTGGCCTCAGGCTCTTTCTTTGTAGAGTTTGCATGTTCTCCCCGTGACTGCATGGATTCCCTCTGGGTACTCCGGCTTCCTCCCACTTCCAAAGACATGCAACTGGGGATAAGTAGATTGGCAACACTAAATGGTCCCTAGTGTGTGAATGTGAGTGTGAATGTTGTCTGTCTATCTGTGTTGGCACTGCGATGAGGTGGCGACCTGTCCAGAGTGTACTCAGAGCATATATCAGCCCAATTGTAGCGGAGATATGCTCCAGCGCTCCCCGCAACCCTGAAGGGAATAAGCGGTAGAAAATGGATTGGTGGATGGACCCAGACCTCTTTTCGTATGTGGAAATAAAAGGAATATATATGCGATGCGTCCTTAATGTGAACGCTCTCGCACTCAGGTCGCCTTCTTCCGACCAGAAAGTATTTAAAAAGCGATAAACGTCATAAGTTGCCAAAATAGGCTGTTACAAATTAAGTAGTTGACAACGTAACAGAAAACCGGTGAAAAAAATTGTTTTCGGAACTCATGTGAAAGTTCCACCACTCTTCTGTAAAACGTCCAACTTCATTCTCAAAACTTTTAAAAATACTATGTAATGTTTTAATATATGACAGTCACTGTAATTGGTATTCTTTTCTATTTTAAAATAAAACATTCAATGTAAAAGGACAAGAAAAATTGAATAATTTTGTGAAACCTTTGCAATACACAAATAAAAACAATTTTCACAACATTAGAACATTTTATTGGGAATTTATTTATTATTTATTGTCATTTATGAAAACATAACGCATAAAATATTTATCCATCCATCCATATATTTTCTACCGCTTATTCCATTTGGGGTGGCGGGGGCGCTGGTGCCTATCTCAGCTACAATCAGGCGAAAGGCGCCGTACACCCTGGACAAGTCACCACCTCATCGCAGGGCCAACACAGATAGACAGACAACATTCACACTCACATTCACACATCATGGCCAATTTAATGTTGCCAATCAACCTATCCCCAGGTGCATGTCTTTGGAAGTGGGAGGAAGCCGGAGTACCCGGAGAGAACCCACGCAGACACGGGGAGAACATGCAAACTCCACACAGAAAGATCCCGAGCCCGGGATTGAACCCAGGACTACTCAGGACCTTCGTATTGTGAGGCAGATGCAATAACCCCTCTTCCACCGTGCTGCCCGTCCTTTTATTCATTTATTTTTCATTTTCTCGAGAAAACATTCTATTCGTTCTTGCGTCACGATGCAATGCCGACCAACTGTTTTACTTTATAATTCCCATTTTATCAAGAAACCAGAGAAATGTATCCATCCTGCGCGTTTAAGCACCTTGGAGAACTCCTCTTCTCCCAGTGAGCACAGCTGGTCTGGAATCAGCTTTGTGTATAAGGGAGGGGGAAATGACGTCATTTCCGCAATAAAAAAAAACGTTCGCTTTGACTAATTCTACTCCTTATTTGAGCCTCTAATCGATCGTTTTTATCCATATCGTGTCACCGCGGAAGCCAGAACGTACCAGATTGAAGATGTTTAAAAGAAAAATGTTTTGTTATTATTATGGCTATTGTGTTTCCCTCAGGCTAGATATCTATTTGCGGTGGTGTGGTTGGGCGGGGGATTGAGTGGCGGTGACGGCGGCGATGACCAAGAGGAACGCGGAGTTGGAATATAATTACAGCACTTTATGTACATATTTATATACATATTTATATAATATTTACATATTTATATAATATGTAACTACAAGATTCATTCACAGACAGAGTCCCATTGCTTTTATGAGCGGTCGAGCGAGTCAAACGCCGGAAAAAAAAAAATATATATATATTTTTTTAAGATTTTTTATTTTATTTGTGGCGGCCCGCCACGAAATAATTACGGCCGCCACAAAAAAATTAAAAAAAATATTTAAAAAAATAAATAAATTAATGTGTGGGAAACCCTGGTTGGGGTTGGCTGACCACGTGACGTGACGTCTCCTCGCGCACACCGGAAGTAAACGCCGTGTTTTGTGTGCGTGGGATGCTCACACTTGTTTGCGTGGAACTCCGCGACCCAACAAGTGACTTGTGTTATTTTATCCGCGCCCCGCAGCTCCGGTTACTATTCCCCCCCTACCGAGTGTACCCAGAGGTCTGCTACCGGCAAGCATGGCCACTGCACATTCCACCGGGCCTAAATATATCTATTAAGGGGAACAGGGGGAGGGGGACGCGGGTTATTTTCGGGCCATTCGACTGTTGCATGGTGGTAAACTAGCACCGCTCCAATCATCTTCAAGAAGAAGAAGGGAGGCCCGGTCCAAACATGCCCTCCACGGCGAGATCCAGGGCTCGGGAGCGGAACAGCGTCCTGAGCAGACCCGAGTTCATGTCCCTTAATCAGCCTCCTCGAGGCGGCGGAGGGCCGTCGGAGAACCGGGGAGGTGGTGGTAGTGGTGGTGGTGGAGGAGGTGGTAGTGGAGGCCCGAGGCGCTCCAGCTCGATCCGGCACCAGGCCAGCCAACCAAGCGAGGACGCCGGAGACGGTGCGCCGAAAGCGGACAAGAGGGAGCCGGGTAAGATGCCCGAGGAGGACTGCATGCAGCTGAACCCCTCCTTCAAGGGGATCGCCATCAACTCCCTCCTCGCCATCGACATATGTCTGTCCAAGCGCATGAGCGTGTGCGCGTACACGTCGTCGTCGTGGGGAGGCTGTCGCTCCATGGTGGGCCTGCTGGCCCTCACCGGACACGGCCTGACGTGGATCATCGGGACCATCGTCTGCCTCACCCGGAGCAGCACCCTGGCCGGACAGGAGGTTCTGGTCAACCTGCTGCTGGGTAAGTCGGACGTGATGACGTCATCGTTCATCGCCATGGGAACACATGCACGTCGGTGTTTTAAAGTAAGGACTGGAATCTAGTTGTGGTGGAGGTGGGGCTAGAATCTCAGTGGTTCTTAAAGGCCTTTCTTATTTAAACGGAGATAGCAGGTCCATTCCATGTGTCATACTTGATCATTTCGCGATATTGTCATATTTTTGCTGAAAGGATTTAGTAGAGAACATCCACGATAAAGTTTGCAACTTTCAATGCTAAGAGAAATTCCTTGCCTCTACCGGAAGTGGCAGACGATGTCGTCACATGTTTGATGGCTCCTCACATATTCACATTGTTTTTAATGGTAGCCTCCAACAAAAAGTGCTATTCAGACCGAGAAAACGACAATTTCCCCATTAATTTGAGCGAGGATGAAAGATCCGTGTTTGAGGTTAATGATAGCGACGGACTAGAAAGAAAAGAAAAAAAACGCGATTCCATTGGGACGGATTCCGATGTTTTTAGAGACATTTACTAGGATAATTCTGGGAAATCCCTTATCTTTCTATTGTGTTGCTAGCGTTTTAGTGAGTTAAATAGTACCTGATAGTCGGAAGGGTGTCTCCACGGGTGTCTTGACGCGCAGTGTCTCAGGGGAGTCGACGGCAGCTATGGACGTTACAAGCTCAGCTTTTCTCCGGTAAGAACTGACTTTTTAACCACAATTTTCTCACCGAAACCTGCTGGTTGACATTTGGTAGGGATCCATGTTGGCTTGACCGCGCTCTGATCCATAGGAAAGTTTCACCTCCAGGAATTTTAAACAAGGAATCACCGTGTGTTTGTGTGGCTAAAGGCTAAAGCTTCCCAACTCCATCTTTCTACTTTGACTTCTCCATTATTAATTGAACAAATTGTAAAAGATTCAGCAACACAGATGTCCAAAACACTGTGTAATTATATTTCCTTAAAACCTGTGACGTCTTGCGTACACGTCATCATTACACAACGTTTTCAAGACGAAACTCCCGGGAAATTTAAAATTGTAATTTAGTAAACTAAAAAGGCCGTATTGGCATGTTGCAATGTTAATATTTCATCATTGATATATAAACTATCAGACTGCGTGGTGGGTAGTAGTGGGTTTCAGTAGGCCTTTAACCTTGTTGGAGGTACGGAACCCCACCAGTTTCATATGCCCATTCACCGAACCCTTCTTTAGTGAAAAATAAAATGTTTTTTTTTTTTTCAAATTCAAGACAAAGTTATATGTTTTTGGTATCACTTTAGAATGGGGAACATATTCTAAGTAACAAAGACTTAATTTAGAGTTATTTGGACACTAGGGGAACATATTCTAAGTCAGTGGTTCTTAACCTGGGTTCGATCGAACCCTAGGGGTTCGGTGAGTCGGCCTCAGGGGTTCGGCAGAGCCTCCGCCACGGAGGTCAAGACACATCCGAATTATCATGTAAATAAAAACTTCTCCCTGTCGGCGTATTATGGATACCCCCGAACAATGTTCCCTACTAATTTTCCATCTGATTTGCAGGTTTTTTGATTGATTGATTGAAACTTTTACTAGCAGATTGCAAAGGAAGAGAATACATTATATGAAACAGTACAGTTTACACAGTACAGTACATATTCTGTACAATTGATTACTAAATGGTGACACCCAAATACGTTTTTCAACTTGTTTAAGTCGGGGTCCTCGTTAATCAATTCATGGTAATGTGTGTAAGGTGTGTAATGTGTTGTGAGTTCATGCACTTTGTTGGTTTTGTTCTGTGAACAAGGTGATGTTCATGCACGGTTCATTTTGTGCACCAATAAAAAAAAACATAAGTTGTTCTTGAATTTGAAAAAAAAAAACACATTTAATTTTTCACTGAAGAAAGGTTCGGTGAATGCACATATGAAACTGGTGGGGTTCGGTACCTCCAACTAGGTTAAGAACCATTGTTCTAAGTAATAAAGGCTTAATTTAGAGTTATTTGGTTAGGGTTAGGGTTAGGGTCAGGGTTAGAGGGTTAGGGTTATAATAAGGCCATGCCGAATAAGGCATTAATTCGTATTTAATGACTAGTTAAGAGCCAATATGTTACTAATTTGCATGTTAATAAGCGACTAATTGATGGTGAATATGTTCCCCATACTAAGGTGTTACCATGTTTTTTTTTTACTGGTGCACAAAATCAACCGTGCATGAACATCACCTTGTTCAAACAACAAAACTAAGACAGTGCATATACTCACAACAATTTACACACCTGCAAATCAGTCAACTGTTGCCGTATCTGTAATGTGCCTACAGGGAGAAGTTTGTATTTACACGAAGAGTCGTGTGTGTTTTTATCTCCGCCGAACCCCTTAGGTCGACTCACCGAACCCTTAGGGTTTGACCGAACCCTGGTTAAGAACCACTGGGCTAGATAATGCCAATTTTGATTTGCATACTTTTGCATGGGGCAGCAATATGAAGGTCCTGGGTTCGATCCCTGGACTTTTCTGTGTGGAGTTTGCATGTTCTCTCCATGGCTGCGTGGGTTCCCTACGGGTACTCCGGCTTCCTCCCACCTCCAAAGACATGCACCTGGGGATAGGTTGATTGGCAACACTAAATTGGCCCTATTGAATGAAAGTAAGTGCGGTGCAGGCATGTGATTTTTCCGTCTAAAGTCGGGATTTCGTCTTTTTTAATCTCGGGGGGGGAAATTATCTTCCGTTTTTCCGTTTTTTTTTCCGACCCTAAGTCAAGATTCGTTTACTTGCCGATTCGTCTTTTGTAATCGAGCCGTAGCTTATATTACGCCGTAGTTGATTGGTCGATATGTTCTTTGTGACCAATCAGGACATCTGTTATGAATGATGACGTTATTACCGCCATTTTCCAAATGTAAACGATGTCGGTTCTCGAGAGAAAGGACGCTTCACGAGTAAAAGAAATTGGTAAACATGTCAAAAATAAGTTTCGATGGGACTGGATGGAAAGGGAAATCACTGATACTGTTGGGAAGAAGGAAGTTACGACTTTGTTCGGCGATTTTATTCGGAAAATCGATCGTCCCGGAAAAGTTTTGTGCACGTGCTGTCATGATAATATTGACTATGGATCACAAAGTTTCAAGGCTTCGGAAGTACATGCGAAACGCCAAAAACATATGAAACAACTTGAAGCAAGGAAAACTAACTTTTCACTAGCTGGTACTTTTGGATGTCAACCGAAAGTGAGCAAACCTTACGGACTTCATCCTTTGTTTACATCGACAACTGCCGTAGACATCGAGAGGAAAGATCCACCCAAATAACCCACTTCAGTTGCAGACAGGGTAGTTAATAATGAGGTAAGCTAAAAAATATTTGCTTGCGAAATACGCATGTTTGTTTTAAATATTTACCAATTATTGCTTTGCGAAATATAAATGGGTTTTTCTAAAAATAAAAAAGCCCTGGAAAATATATTATGAAATTACAGAAATTCAAAGAGTCGCATTATTGATTCCAATTAACAACTTATTTGAAATACATTTGCATATAATACTATTTTGTAATATTAAGTTCTTATGTAGTCTCTTGAAATAATATTGTCAGTGGTGTAACAATCTTGAAGGTAAATATTTTTACACTTGTTTCATGCAATATGTCAGTGTCCTAACATTATTATTATTCTTCAAATGGTGCTGTCCTTGTTAATTTTAGCATGTTTAATTGGTGAAAAACCAGGAGCTTCGGGGGGCGTTGCCCTCCTTGTCCCCCCACCAGGGCACCTGGACCTGGCTGGGGGCCTTCGTCCCCCAGACCCCCGGAAATTTTTTCAGTCTTTTTCATCGTGGTCAAATCACATGCCTGGTGTGAATGTTGTCTGTCTATCTGTGTTGGCCCTGGCGACTTGTCCAAGGTGTACGCCACCTACCGCCTGAATGGAGCTGGGATAGGCTCCAGCACCCCCGCAACCCCGAAAGGGACAAGCAGTAGAAAATGGATGGACGGATGGACGGATATTTTTGCGTGATGCATGCATCTGCATGGAATTGTAAAATTAAAAAGTTAGCAAAAAAGCAAAACATTTAGAAGTAAAAATCTCCTTTTTTTTCTCTCACTGGTTTTAAATATTGCGATCAAGACTGAGTCACCGGTCGGTGCTTTTAGATGGGGGAGGGACCACAACGGCACCTGCTGCTCGTTGAGAGAGCGACCCGTGCTTTCATGCTAGCCGCCAGGGCTGGCTTTCCCGGCAGGTTAAAAGAGCGCCAAATTGCAGAATGTAAATTTTTTTTTTTTATTAACAATCAAGTAGGGGTGTAACGGTACACAAATATTTCGTTTCGGTACGTACCTCGGTTCAGAGGTCACGGTTCAGTTAATTTTCGGTACAGTAAGAAATCAACAAAATATAAATTTTTTGATTATCTATTCAACAAATTTGCTAAATCTTCCACCAAAAATATTTTTCTTAGTGGAATATTTGATGTGAAGTAATCAGAAACTTGGATAGGTCAATAATTCATAATAACATTGATTTTGATTCAATATTATGTTTTGAGCAATGACAGTTTGAAAGAAAAAAATTAGTCGACGTTGCAACTTTTTCTAAATTACATTCAGCCTTTAAGCTTTTTTATTTCACTTTTGTTTATGTTTTTGTTTATTTTAATAGTATTTTTAGAATGGGCCGTGGGCCTTTAAAACTTTAGCTGTGGACCGCAAATGGCCTCCAAGGCACACTTTTGACACCCCTGCTATAGATAATAAAAAATAAAATCTGATAAATCTATGGGTAAAAAGCAGAGCCCGGCGACGCACGCGCATTTATCATAACTCTCTCCGTCTCTGCCCCTCCCTCACGAATGTTGCTGCCGTGCACCGCTTTTTTTTTTGTTTTTAACCCCTTCTAAACCATGAACGTACATTGAAAATACACGCAACCCTAACTTAAAATGCCGGACATTCGAGGCATTTAAGAAACTCCACCTGGACAGCTCCGCAAAGAGGACATGTCCCGTGAAAAGAGGAGGTGTGGTCAGTCTATCATAGCCCAGTCGTTGCTAGCATGCCGCGTGTTGTTGTTTTTTGATTGATTGAAACTTTTATTAGTAGATTGCACAGTACAGTACATATTCCGTACAATGGTAACACCCGAATAAGTTTTTCAACTTGTTTAAGTAAATCAATTCATGGTGCCTCGGTGTGCATTGTTAACACAATGTGCGGTGCGCTACTTAATATGTCCGTGTCGTTCGGTACACCTCCGAACCGAACCGAAACGGTTCAATACAAATACACGTACCGTAACACCCCTACAATCAATCAATTGATCAATCAAAATGTATTTATATAGCCCTAAATCACTAGTGTCTCAAAGGGCTGCACAAGCCACAACTTCATTCTCTGCTCAGATCCCACATTAGGGCAAGGAAAAACTCAACCCAATGGGATACAATGAGAAACCTTGGAGGGGACCACAGGTGTGGGGACCTGTGCAATGGACGTCGAGTGGATGTAGTTAATAGTGTGAGAGTCCATTCCATAGTGGGGCCAGCATGAGATCATCTTGAATGGAGACACGTCAGCAGCGCAGAGACGTCCTCAACTGATGCATAGATGAGTGGTCCACCCCGGGTCCAGACTTTGAACAGCTAGCGCATCATCTGTGGTCCACTAATCTGTGCCCTGCTTCTCCACAAGGCAGAGGGGGGCAGAGCAGAAAAGAGACGGCAGATCAACTGGTCTAAAAGGGGGTCTATTTAAAGCCTAGAGTATACAAATGAGTTTCAAGACGGGACTTAAAGGGGAACATTATCACAATGTCAAAAGGGTTAAAACCAATAAAAATCAGTTCCCAGTGGCTTATTTTATTTTTTGAAGTTTTTTTTCAAAATTTTACCCGTCCTGGAATATCCCTAAAAAAAGCTTTAAAGTGCCTTTTTTTCGCTCTCTCAAAGCCACTGTTCATTTTCCTGTGACGTCATACAGTGCTGCCAATACAAACAAACAATGGCGGATGCCACAGCAAGATATAGCGACATTAGCTCGGATTCAGACAAGGATTTCAGCGGCTTAAGCGATTCAACAGATTACGCATGTATTGAAACGAATGTTTGGAGTATGGAGGCAGATAGCAAAAACGAAATTGAAGAAGAAACTGAGCTATTGAGCGAATAGCTATTGATGCTATTCGGCCATGTCTGCGTTAGCATCGCCGGTAAAATCTGCAGACCAACGATCGGAAGTTTTGCATCTTGTGACACTGGATCAACTTAAATCCGTCGATTGGTAAGTGTTTGTTTGGCATTAAATGTGAGTGGAGGGAAACGCTGGATGTAAATATAGTTTCAAATGTCCATACAGCTAGCCGAAATAGCATGTTAGCATCGATTAGCTGGCAGTCATGCCGCGACCAAATATGTCTGATTAGCACATAAGTCAACAACATCTACAAAACTTACCTTTGTAATTTAGTTGACTTTATCGTTGGGAATGCATCTGCAGGTTATCCATACATCTCTGTGCCATGTCTGCCTTAGCATCGCCGGTAAAATGTGCAGACACTCTGGCACATTCAATGGGGGTCTGGCGGCAGATTTCTTTGACTTTATCGTTGGAAATGCATCTGCTTTGAGTGTTGCAGGATATCCACACAATCTTGCCATCTCTGTAGTAGCATAGCTTTCGTCGGTAAAGTGTGCGGAACAAACGACTGACCATTTCGTCGGCTTTCCCCACACCCTCGTATTTTGAACAAATTTCGTCCAATTTTCTGCCACTTTCGCATCTTTGGGCAACTTGAATCCCTCCCTGTTAGTGTTGTTACACCCTCCGACAACACACTGACAAGGCATGATGTCTCCAAGGTTCCAGAAAATAGTCTAAAAAACGGAAAATAACAGAGCTGAGACCCGGTGTTTGTAATGTGTTTGAGAAAATGAAAATGGCGGCTTTATTACCTAGGTGACGTCACGTTCTGACGTCATCGCGCCGAGAGTGATAAACAGAAAGGCGTTTAATTCGCCAAAATTCACCTATTTAGAGTTCGGTAATCGGTTAAAAAAATATATGGTCTTTTTTTCTGCAACATCAAGGTATATATTGACGCTTACATAAGTCTGGTGATAATGTTCCCATTTAAATGCTTCTACTGTGGTAGCATCTCTAACTGTTACCAGGAGGGCATTCTGGAGTACTTTTAAAACGCTCTATAGCCCGCAGCCATTTTTGGGGTTCTGAGAGTCACTAATAAGCCGGAGTTCTCACAATGAAAATACCTAAATAAAAATGTTTATACAATGCACACTCTGCACATTTAATTGGGACATTTTATTAAATAAAAAATAACAGCAATGAAGTGATTGCTGCTACCTGTCGCCTGCACCATGAACTTGACTGATTTGCTGTTGCTGGAAGGCGACTTCACATCCTGTCACGGTTTGAAGAAGGCAAGTGGAGCAATTTTATCTGATTTGATAATCTTTTACGAGGAAAAGTGGGACATCAAAGTTATCCAGTGCGGCCTATAAAACGAAGGAAGGAAGGAAGAGGAGGAGGAAATACGGGCTGAAAGCAGAGGTATGTATGCACCTTTAGATGATTCATTTTTAGCGTTAGTATCTTGACTTTTCTTATATGAGCTAGAAGCAACGGGCTGTTGTTGCTGTTCCTATTCAGGGACAGCGAGAGTCGTTTGTATACAGTAACTATCCGCTTAATTGGGTGAACTTCTGAAGTAAACAAAAAGTAAAGAAGCAACATCTGTAAAGCAGAAAACCCAGAAATGCACAAAGGGTGAAAAAGTTGGTAACTTAAACTGTATTTATTTTAAGCTCGGCAATCGGTTAATTTGGCTGCATTGTAAACTATTTTTTAAATGAAATAATGGATGCTCTTTGCAATGTGAAGCAATCAGGACATATTTACAGGCACATGGAGGCTGGTATAGAGTAGGAGGTGGCACTTGAGCCTCACTGTGAAGAAACATGTAAGTTTGTCAATTTTGGAGTATGACTGCAGAGCAATTTCTTCACATTAAGTATGTTTTATTCATGAATAAATACAATTTTAATGTAGAAAAAGTACTTTAGAGTCAAAATTCATGCAGAGGTGACATTTGTGCTGTTTTGTATTTTTACACTGCAGCATTTATTCAGACAGCAAGCAGCAGCAGAGAGACAGACTCAACATGTAGATCCAGGTGAGTGTCTGTAACTGAGTGTAGTAACAATTATTTTTCAATTTAAAAGGTATACAACATATATGTTCAATTGTAATATATATAGATTTAAGAATATTTTTTGCTGCAGTCATTTTGAAATAATCCTGGCCTATTCATCAGTTATAGTTGTCTTAATTTGTTAAAATGAGTGCTTAAATAACAAATAACATCGTGCTGCAGGAGAAAAAATGGATTTTAATAGAGGACATTATCATTCATGCTAATACTAAAGTAACTTTCAATGCTGTGATATGCACCTTTTAGCAATAGACAATCAGTTAGTATAACTATTACTGGAAGTAAGAAGTTATAATTTACACATACAAACCCCGTTTCCATATGAGTTGGGAAATTGTGTTAGATGTAAATACAAACGAAATACAATGATTTGCAAATCCTTTTCAAACCATCTTCAGTTGAATGCACTACAAAGACAAGATATTTGATTTTACGCTTCATATTGTGCCAAACATTTTCTATAGGAGACAGGTCTGGACTGCAGGGGGGCCAGGAAAGTACCCGCACTCTTTTACTACGAAACCACGCTGTTGTAATACGTGGCTTGGCATTGTCTTAATGAAATAAGCAGGGGCGTCCATGATAACGTTGCTTGGATGACAACATATGTTGCTCCAAAACCTGTATGGACCATTCAGCATTAATGGTGCCTTCACAGATGTGTAAGTTACCCATGCCTCGGGCATTAATACACCCCCATACCATCACAGATGCGGGCTTTTCAACTTTGCGCCTATAACAATCCGGATGGTTATTTTCCTCTTTGTTCAGGAGGACACCACGTCCACAGTTTCCAAATATAATTTGAAATGTGGACTCGTCAGACCACAGAACCCTTTTCCACTTTGCATCAGTCCATCTTAGATCAGATCGGGCCCTGCGGAGCCGGCGGCGTTCCTTGGTGTTGTTGAAAAATGGGTTTTGCTTTGCATAGTAGAGTTTTAACTTGCACTTACAGATGTAGCAATTAACTGTAGTTACTGACAGTGGTTTTATGAAGTGTTCCTGAGCCCACCTGGTGATATCCTTTACACACTGATGTCGGTTTTTGATGCTGTACCGCCTGAGGGATCAACGGTCCGTAATATCATCGCTTAAGTGCAGGGATTTCTCCAGATTCTCTGAACCTTTTGATGTTTTTACGGACCGTAGATGGTAAAATCCCTAAATTCTTTGCAATAGCTCGTCGAGAAATGTTGTTCTAAAACTGTTCGACAATTTGCTTACAAATTGGTAACCCTCGCTCCATCCTTGTTTGTGAATTACTTAGCATTTCATGGAAGCTGCTTTTATACCCAATCATGGCACCCACCTGACCACAATTAGCCTACACACCTGTTTGATGAGAATTTCTCAACTTTATCAGTAAAGCAAATAGAACTAGATGTTTCAATCCCTTTGGTAAGTAGGAACAGTCTTAACGGTAGCAGTCGGTGTGGAGTGGTGAAAGGGAGGGTAAGTATGTCATTGGGGTCTTTGGGTGGGCACCCTGCTTCATCAACGTTTCGTTGATTTGAAGCCCATTGCGTCTCCAGAGGGCTCAACGGTGTACCTAGCGTCCCAGGTACACCCCCCTCCATGCCATACCCTCCATATCCTGTCGGACTATGCATGGCAGGGTCTTCCTTTTCCCTGAGTCAGGCCTAAGCCTGACCACATACCATTGTCTCTTATTTTACCGCCCAGTTGGGGTCCTTGCGCTTAATCAAGAGCCAGTTGCTGGCTTTTTCGGCAGCATTTGACATGGACTTGATAGCCTGTTGGAGGGAGCGTCCCTTCACCCCCATTTTCCTCAACAGACTGATGGTAGATGTGGCAATAAATCCCCTCCATCCTACCTCTACTGGGAAAATGTTGGTCTTCCAGCCGTTCTGGGAACAGTCTTGACGCTAGCAGTCGATGTGGAGTGGTGAAAAGGAGGGTAAGTATGTCATTGGGGTCTTCGGGTGGGCACCCTGCTTCATCGACGTTTCGTTGATTTGAAGCCCATTGCGTCTCCAGAGGGCTCAACGGTGTACCTAGCGTCCCAGGTACACCCCCCTCCATGCCATACCCTCCATATCCTGTCGGACTATGCATGGCAGGGTCGTCCTTTTCCCTGAGTCAGGCCTAAGCCTGACCACATACCATTGTCTCTTATTTTACCGCCCAGTTGGGGTCCTTGCGCTTAATCCAGAGCCAGTTGCTGGCTTTTTCGGCAGCATTTGACATGGACTTGATAGCCTGTTGGAGGGAGCGTCCCTTCACCCCCATTTTCCTCAACAGACTGATGGTAGATGTGGCAATAAATCCCCTGCATCCTACCTCTACTGGGAAAATGTTGGTCTTCCAGCCGTTCTGGGAACAGTCTTGACGCTAGCAGTCGGTGTGGAGTGGTGAAAGGGAGGGTAAATATGTCATTGGGGTCTTCGGGTGGGCACCCTGCTTCATCGACGTTTTGTTGATTTGAAGCCCATTGCGTCTCCAGAGGGCTCAACTGTGTACCTAGCGTCCCAGGTACACGCCCCTCCATGCCATACCCTCCATATCCTGTCGGACTATGCATGGCAGGGTCGTCCTTTTCCCTGAGTCAGGCCTAAGCCTGACCACATACCATTGTCTCTTATTTTACCGCCCAGTTGGGGTCCTTGCGCTTAATCCAGAGCCAGTTGCTGGCTTTTTCGGCAGCATTTGACATGGACTTGATAGCCTGTTGGAGGGAGCGTCCCTTCACCCCCATTTTCCTCAACAGACTGATGGTAGATAATAAATCCCCTGCATCCCACCTCTACTGGGAAAATGTTGGTCTTCCAGCCGTTCTGGGATACTTCAACTGCCAGGTCAGAATATTTGTTTATTTTCCTCTCGTAAGCCTCTCCAACCCCTTCTTCCCATGGTACTGTCAGCTCCACGACATAAGCCAGCTTTGCTGATGGAGACCACAGGACCATGTCTGGCCGGAGTGTTGTAGCCATTATTTCTGGGGGAAACACAAGCTTTTTATCGAGGTCTACTTCTAATTTCCAATCTCGAGCCGACTGCAGGATGCTTGCATTATTTGGTGTTTGACACTCTTGATGTTGGCCAGCTGGTACAAAATGTGTGAAATGGACCTTTCCTGCTGGTGTTTGTGGGAGATTGTTTTTGGTGGTTCGCCTCTGTTCCAGTGTTAATGCAAGCTCTCTGAGGACTTGGTTATGCCGCCAAGTATAGCGTCCTTGAGTGAGACTTATAGTACACCCTGATAAGATATGTCTTAGAGATGCAGGTACTTGACACAGGGAACAGGCGGGATCTTCTCCGTACCAGGTTTTCAGATTTAGGGGGGACGGTAGCAGGTCGTACGTGGCTCTGATGATAAAACTCAGCCGTGCTCCCTCTATCCGCCAGATGTCATACCAGTTGAGCCTTTTCTTCTCTAGTCTTTCCCAGTTGGTCCATCTCCCCTGCTTGGCCATTGAGACGGCTTTAGTATGTCGCTCTCCCTCCTCCTGTCTCCTGACTTCCTCTACTACTAGCCGTCTCCTCTGCTCTGATGTTGCTTTGTGCCATCGGGGAGTTTTTGGGATGTGTCCGAGTCCTGCTCTCCCATGCTGTACTTGCCCAACCACATATCTGAATTGAAGAGCAGACTTTGCACTTTGAACAGCTTCTGATGAAATCCACTTCCTTCCCGCTGTTACTCTGGGGGCCGCTGTTCGAATGACTGTATCCTCAGTTTCGGTTAGCGTCATGTCCAGCCTTGCTTTGGTGTATTTGAATTCTTCCACCAGTCCTGAGATTGGTAATTCCAATTTGCCATGCCCATATAGTCCGATGGAACTGAAGCATCTTGGAATTCCAAGCCACTGTTTCAGCTGCATGCTTATCACACGTTCCAATTTTTCAACCTTGGTGATGGAGATTTCGTACACAGTTGAAGGCCACAAAAGTCTTGGGAGTATGCCAAATTGAAAACACCACAACTTGAGTTTTCCTGGCAACAAGGTTTTATTGATGCTATCCATGTAAGTGATGGTATCCTTTTTAGGTAGGTAGGTCTTTATTGTCATTGCAACAAGTACAACGAAACTTTGTTTTCAGCACAAACCTGTTCAAGATTAAACAAAGAAACAGTGTACAGGGTTACAGAACAAGAACGCTGATGGGTCGCCATAAGGCGTCCTGTAAAAGATGGGAAAAAGGTAAACGCTGGGGAAGGATGAGTAAAAAAATACAATCCAGACTGGGCTCCTAAGGAGGCCCAGTTCGGAGTGAGAAAAAACCTCCATAGCAAAGCACATATACATATTACAACATCTCGAGATATCTAACAACAGAGGGAAGGTAGTTCAAGGTCATGGTGGTAGGCCGCAGCTCTCAGGCACTGACCATCCATTCATCACCCCTACGGGATTGCGTCGAGGGCGTTGGATTGGGGGACAGGAGGGTGTATGTGTGGCGTATATTTTTTTTGTGGATGTGTGTGTGTGTGTGTGTGTGGGTATAAGCCCATAGTGTGTCTCTGTTCCGCGGCCTTGATGTATTTGCCGTCGCTAGTCCAAAGTTCACAACAACAGGTGTTTGTCCATGAGAGACAAAAAAGGGACTTTATTGTCTCTTCCTGCAGTGATCTTCAGGAGAGTCTCGAAGCCAGGGAAAAAATCCAAGTTAAAATGATTTGTATGTGAGTGAAAATAAAATTTTCTTTTCACTCTAAAATTGTCTATGACTGGTCCTCAAAAACTGCGGGGTAGACAGTCTGATGTAATCCACAGTTCTTCCCGCATCCTCCAATCATTTGTGGCAGCTTTGGGGTACTTTGAAGACTTCCAGCAACTTACAATTTGTCGACAAACCAGAGCAATGCTTACTCCAATCAGCAGATGTCCTGTTGTCATAATTCCGAAAAGGTGGATATCTTCACGTCCTCTACAGAAAAGGGTTGCCAGGCACGCGGCCCTCCTTCTCCTCCCAAGAGTCCGTCGTGTGTCCAGCAACAACCGCTTCGTCACGACAGCAGGTTCCCCCAAACCCAAAATCTTGTCAATTTTGTTGAGGCCAGTTAAATAGTTCCAATGTTTAGATTTGGAGAGCAGCGCAAAAAGAGGCAACAAGAAAGTTAAGACAAGACAAAACAAAGAAGCAAGCAGGAGAGATAAGGGAGAGGAAAGGGGAGCGTCCTCCCTCGGTGAGTGCCAGAGAGAAAAGTTTTAGTTTAGTTGCTCAAACTGCTCTGTGTCTTTGAGCCTTGCGTCGTACCACATTCCCAAGTTCTTTACTTGCATTTCTGAAACAGTTGGTATTGGTGTTCCGCTGACATGAAATCTCTGGTGTGTGACTTGGCCTTTCACAATGGAGATACTTCTGCACTTGCTGGGCTTTAACTTCATCCGTGCCCATGTTATATTCCTCAACTTTATCAGTATTTATTGCCACCTTTCCCAACTTCTTTGTCACGTGTTGCTGGCATCGAATTCTAAAGTTAATGATTATTTGCAAAAAAAAAAATGTTTATCAGTTTGAACATCAAATATTTTGTCTTTGTAGCATATTCAACTGAATATTGGTTGAAAATTATTTGCAAATCATTGTATTCCGTTTATATTTACATCTAACACAATTTCCCAACTCATATGGAAACGGGGTTTGTATTATGGGTTGCACCCTATCATGCAATGCTTATATGCTTTGATATATGAACCTGGTGAGGGACTTTGTTGTCTGGTGCCACACGAACGTCTTGCAGCTCAATCCGTCAAAGACCAAGGAGCTGGTCATTGACCTATTGTGATCGAGGGAGTTGAGGTACAGACCGTGGACTCATTCAAGTACCTCGGGGTTTGGGTGGACAATAAGCTGGACTGGACTGTTAACACGGACCACCAGTACAAGAAAGGACAGAGCAGGCTGTACTTCCTCAGGAGACTGCACTCCTTCAACATTTGTAGAAAACTCCTGTGGATGTACTACCAGTCTGTGGTTGCCAGTGTTCTGTTCTACATGGTAGTGTGGTGGGGGGGCAGTACATCTAAGAAGGACAGCTCCAGACTTGAGAAACTGATCAGGCGGGCCGGTTCTACAATGGGAATGAAACTGGACTCACTGGTGACGGTGGCAGAGAAGAGGACTGTTGACAAACTAGTGAGCATCCTGGATGATGCCAGTCACCCTCTGCATAGTGTTATCAGTAGCCAGAGGAGCCTGTTCAGTGCTAGACTGCTTCATCCCAAGTGCAGGACTAATAGACTCAAGAACTCCTTTGTCCCACACCCCATTAGACTGTACAACTCCTCTCTGGGACGGGGGCAGGGGGTACAAGGATGACAGGGGATTCAAAACATTAACAGTCCAATACGTTTTCAAAACATGGTCACTACTGCCTACTTTGTCTTGTTATATTCTTATTTTACTGTTATATTTTTATTCCCATTGTTTTTATTCTTGTTGTAATATTTCTCTATTTTGTTTCCTTTTAAACCCCCATTATTTACTTTTTACTTTTTTCTTTAAATTGATCTCAACTCTGTACACTGCTGCTGGAATTGTAATTTTCCTGAAGGAACTCTCCTGAAGGAATCAATAAAGTACTATCTATCTATCTATCTATCTATATGATTACAGTACATCATTATATGTACAGTACAGGCCAAATGTTTGGCGACACCTTCTCATTCACTACACAACTGATGGTGCCAGCCCCATTGATAAAGCGAGAAATTCCACTAATCAACCCTGATAAGGCACACCTGTGAAGTGAAAACCATTTCAGGTGACAAACTCTTCAAGCTTATAGAGTTAATGCGAAGAGTGTGCAAAGCCGTAATCGGAGCAAAGAGTGGCTATTTTGAAGAAACTAGAATATAAAACATGTTTTCAGTTATTTTAAGTACATATCTCCACATGTGTTCATTCATAGTTTTGATGCCTTCAGTGACAATCTACAATGTAAATAGTCATGAAAATAAAGAAAATGCATTGAATGAGAAGGTGTGTGGCCTGTACTGTACTCTTATCAACAGTACACTCAAAACAGTGACAATTGAAAATGTTGGTCTTGTTATTGAATTAATATCATCATTATTATTACACCTACAGATATATTTCAAAGTTGTTCTGTGTGTGTTTTAATTTTCTTCCAGGATAATGAAGCAGTAGCAGCAGACCCAGTGTTACAATCCAACAACCTGAAGACACATCCTCAGCTTCAACTGATGCCTGTGAATCTAATAAAGTTGCCCCCATTTTCCTGCCTACTGGTCACACCATTTGACTGACACACTAAGAACTAAATCACTTAGCCATGGAACTTAGAAGGTAAACTCGGTTTCACCTTCCCTTAAAGAGATGATGGAGGAAGTTTCCATAACTACTAGTACAACTATCAGTGAACGGAGAGAAAATCAAGAGAACGTGACTCATGAATTCCCCCTAATTTCCCTCCCAAGCCATGTGCTCTACATTTGTAGGTGTTATTTGACAATGGAGCACAAAAACCGGTGAAAATAATATGTTTTAAGAACTGACATGAAAGTACCACCGCTTCTGTCTCTGACTTCTGTGCACAGACACGCTCTTCAAACATTGTAGCAAAAATATACTGCCAGAGCCAAAATACTTGTCCTCTTTCGTCTTAATCTTCTCGGTGCAAAATTGCACACAATTTTTGAAGTGGCCACCAGTGCGCCATGACTTAGACCGACTAGAGCTGAAGCTGCAGTCGTGGTCAAAAGTTTACATACACTTGTAAAGAACATAATGTCATGGCTGTTTTGAGTTTCCAATCATTTCTACTACTCTTATTTTTTTGTGATAGAGTGATTGGAGCACATGTTTGTTGGTCACAAAAATGTGACTGAATATGCTGGGTCAAAAGTATACATACAGCAATGTTAATATTTGGTTACATGTCCCTTGGCAAGTTTTACTGCAATAAGTCGCTTTTGGTAGCCATCCACAAGCTTATGGCTGAATTTTTGACCACTCCTCTTGACAGAATTGGTGCAGTTCAGCTAAATTTGTTGGTTTTCTGACATGGACTTTTTTCTTCAGCATTGTCCACACTTTTCAGTCAGAACTTTGGGAAGGCCATTCTAAAACCTTAATTCTAGCCTGATTTAGCCATTCCTTTACTACTTTTGACCTGTGTTTGGGGTCATTGTCCTGTTGGAAGACCAAACTGCACCCAAGACCAACCCTCCGGGCTGATGACTTTAGGTTGTCCTGAAGAATTTGGAGGTAATCCTCCTTTTTAATTGTACCATTTACTATCTGTAGAGCACCAGTTCAATTGGCAGCAAAACAGGCCCAGAGCATAATACTACCACTAGGGATGATACTCGAAACCGGTTTTCCCGGTTGTTCGATAAGAAAAGAACCGAGTCCTCAGACTCAAACATCTATTTGATAACCGGTACCCGTTATCGAGACCACTATAGTAAAGAAAAAGAGTTGGTTCTTTATTCGAATCCGTCCCGACCAGAAATGCTCCGTGAGACATCACAAGAAACGACGTCACGTAGCTCAGTCATTAGGCGCAGATAGCAAAAGCAAGAAAACAACGGACGGGAAAAAGCGCTCCAAGGTGTAATAAAGTTCTAAACAAAAGACATAATCTAATGAATAACTTTACTAAGAGATTTGAGCAGGGTACAAACACACGACCAACCGGAAACATAGCAATCAGGCTAGCAACGCACCTCCTTTACGGCAGCTGTCGCAACGTTCTTAAAGCAACCGCAGTACATACATATATATACAACATATCCCCTTTTTTTAACTTTTCTTTTTCTTTCCTTGTAAACAAAGCAAAATCACAATGTATATGAAGTGAAGTGAATTATATTTATATAGC
Organism: Nerophis ophidion; assembly: GCF_033978795.1. Taxonomy (NCBI): domain Eukaryota; kingdom Metazoa; phylum Chordata; class Actinopteri; order Syngnathiformes; family Syngnathidae; genus Nerophis; species Nerophis ophidion. Next base: position 18,571,994 of record NC_084627.1, read on the forward strand.
GCTTTTTCCTCAAGTGACTCAAAGCGCTTTACATAGTGAAACCCAATATCTAAGTTACATTTAAACCAGTGTGGGTGGCACTGGGAGCAGGTGGGTAAAGTGTCTTGCCCAAGGACACAACGGCAGTGACTCGGATGGCGGAAACGGGGATCGAACCCGCAACCCTCAAGTTACTGGCACGGCCCGCTCTACCAACCGAGCTATACCGCCGTATATGTCTTGTCAGTCTAATTGTAAATAATGAAGACGAGGCGTGTTGGCTGAATTCTTGAGGTTTACTGCCGGGTGACGACATGCAACAACACTTTTGGGGCTACCGCGCATGCTCCTCATTCCCGGTGCATGCTGGGTAGTGTAGTTGTTATATTCCCTAGCTCTTAAAGAAATAATGTTAACTCAATAAAATGTATTTCTTCTTTTAGCTTTAACTTTTCCTATTTTGGCATTGTAACCACATTTGCATACAACTTTTCTCTTCATAGAATTTTCTTTCAATAAAGAAATGAAGTGCAAAAATGTCAATGCATCATAACAAACAGTTATGTCAAATAGTAGCAGAAGTGCACTTTTTGGAGAGCTGTATTATTTTCAGTTTTGTGCCCAATGGACTGTTTTTATTTAACACTATATTATTATTTATACACCTATAGTGATCACAGAGACAGGTTGTTTTTGTGTTACTGTATATATTTGTTTTTCTGAAAAATCCCACTTAATATACTTTGGGTAACAACAGTCAATATATATTTTTTTTTTCTTAGGGGGGTAACAGCCAATATTTATTAGATTTTTTTTTTCTTATATTATAAAAGTGAGCTTTTCTTAAACCAAATATATATATATATATTTTTCCATGTACAACAACCTATCTGGACTCCATAAGAGAATCGATAAGGAATCTGTTCGATAAGAGGATTCGATAATAGGCTCGAACTTGATAATTTCTTACCAAACATCATCCCTAACTACCACCACCATTTTTGACGGTAGGAATGGTGTTCTTGAGATTAAAAACCTCACAATTTCTCCTTTAAACATATTGCTGGGTCTTGTGGCCAAACAGCTCAATTTTTGTTTCATCTAACATTACATAGACAAAGATAAGACGTTTTGGAGGAAAGTTCTGACTTAAACCCCAATGAGAACGTGGGCAATGCTGAAGAAACAAGTCCATGTCAGAAAACCAACCAATTTAGCTGAACTGCACCAATTTTGTCAGGGGGAGTGGTCAAAAATTCAACCAGAAGCTTGTGGATGGTTACCAAAAGCGCCTTATTGCAGTGAAACTTGCCAAGGGTCATGTAACCAAATATTAACATTTCTGTATGTATACTTTTGACCCAGCAAATTTGGACCCAAACTTCATAAATGTTTTTTGTGACCAATGAGTATATGCTCCAATCACAAAATCACAAAAAAATAAGAGGTGTAGAAATGATTCGAAACTCAAGACAACCATGACATTATGTTCTCTACAAGTGTATGTAAACTTTTGACCAGGACTGGATGGTTGCTTCCGTAAACACTGCAGTGCGTGCGACGTCACAATGTCATGTCTGCTTGGGGTCAGATTGCATTAACATTAGAAATCACATTGTAATTTTTTTTTTGGAATGTGATTTCCCACTATATGTTAGATTTTATTTAAAAAAATCAGAGTTTGACATCAAACCCTGCAGTGTAGACTTAGCCTTACACTCTGGCAGATCAGGTGTGATGTATATGGCCACCTACTATACAACAAGCAAAATCCACTGACAGTCCCCTTTAAGGTCAACACATCTTTGTGGTGGTCCACATTTATTCGTGGCGGTCCTCCCACCTGAACATTTTTATAAGAATCAAGCAAAAGTTTTATCTGATATTATCACAGTTTGGTCTTCCCATGACACCAATTAAAAAACCTTACATGTTAGAAACAGCTGGAAACTAATAAATGTGCAAAGTATTAGGAAATTACCGTCACGTCTAACTAATGTCAGCATTAATTTTAAAATTACCAATTCATTTTAAAATTACATATTTTTAATTGTAACATTACGGCTTTTAGTTTCTATTTCAACTTTATTCTTGTATGATTATAATTTTTCTCCCCTTTTTTAGCAACTTTATTCAAATGGTATTATTATGTTACCTTGTGAAATTACAACTTTTTTCATTATCATCTGGAATTTTTACCTCCTAAAAATGACAAAAAACCTTGCAAAATTTGAACTTCCGACTTAAACCTCTGCTATTTCATGTAAAATATATATTTTTTTCCATATATGATTTTCGATTTTACCATTCTGTAATATTGCCAACTAAATTTGCACAACTGTAGAACTTTTACTGTGAATTTATGCGATATATTGTTACTTTTTATGACATTCCTACAACTTTATGCAAGTAAAATTACATACATTTTTCCCTCAGCATAGCAGTCTCTCATAATTCTATTACTTATTTCTCGTTGGATTATGACTTTTTTCATGTGAAATTGTTGTTTCCTTGTGAAAATTAAACATGTTTTCTTTATCATCGAGATCTCTTTATCATCTTTTAATTATCTAAAATTTTTATTTCCTACGATTTAGGAATAGCCTCGCAAACTTGGAACTTCCGACTTTATTCTTGTGCTAATTCTCGTAAAACAAACAAACAAATAAATTCCTCTTAACATTCCGATATTACTCTTCTGTAAAATGTCCAACATGATTCTTACAACTTTTAAAAAAAATGTTTTCTATTGTTTTTTGTACTACTATCTTTTATTAAAAATGTTTTCTCTGTATTTTTTAAATATATAATAGTCACTGTATTTTTTTATTGTTTTGAATAAAAATACGTCAACATAAAATGACAAGATATTATATAATTTTGTGAAACCTTTGCAATACACAAGTAAAAAACACATTTTCGCAACATTATAACGTTTTATTTATGCAAGATATTATAACTTTTTGTTGAAGTATGAGGCTACAACTTTATTATATAGAATTAGCGAATTTTTCCCAGAGTTTCACTTTTTATTGTAAAATTACTTAATTTAGGGGAATGTTATGTGGTTGCAAAATAAGTTATAATCCTACTTTTAACAAAACGTTTATTCTTGTTGTAATTTTTTATTAAAAAAAAGACTGAAATTAATGAGAACAACGTTTCAGGTTTTTTTTTTTTAGATTAAAGTGGTAGTAATATTATGAGGAAAGAAATCATTCTGTTGCAGGGACACATTGAAAAAACATAAGAATAACGTTGCAGGAGGGAGAAAGTATTGACAATACAATTACTATTACGGGGCAAATATTGTAATTGATCAATAATAAAGTTGTTTTGCCAGAATACAGTTGTAATGTTTCTTGTAAAAGTATAGTGTTATACCTTGTTTTTTTCTTTTTTACCTCATATATCCAAACAGGAAGTAATCTTATAAGAATACAGGGTGAACTAGCACAAAAATAAAGTTAAACAAAGAAGTAACATTTAGAAAAAAAATCATAATTTCATTTTCATGAGAAAACATCGTAATCATGCCTTAATTTTAAAAAGAAACAAGTTATAGCATTATAATAAAAATGTCATTATACCCTAACTTGATTATTGGGCATGTGTTTGTGTATGTGTGTGTGTGTGTGTCTGTGTGTGTGTGTGTGTGTATATATATATATATATATATATATATATATATATATATATATATATATATACACACACACAGTAATTCACTTTTTCTACATTTTGTTATGACAGCGTTATTCCAAAATTGAATAAATCCTTTTTTGTCCTTCAAAATTCTCCCTCTCTCTCTCTCTCTCTCTCTCTCTCTCTCTCTCTCTCTCTCTCTCTTTCTCTCTCTCTCTCTCGCTCTCTCTCATGCGTTTTCTTTATTTTCATGACTATTTACATTGTAGATTGTCACTGAAGGCATCAAAACTTTGAATGAACACATGTGGCGTTATGTACTTAACCAAAAAAGGTGACATAACTAAAAACCGTGTTTTATGTTCTAGATTCTTCAAAATAGCCACCCTTTGCTCTGGTTACTGTTTTGCACACTCTTGGCATTCTTTCGATGAGTTTCAAGAGGTAGTCACCTGAAAGGGTTTTCACTTCACAGGTGTCATTGTTTTAATGCCTTCAGTGACAATCTACCAAGTAAATAGTCATGAGAATAATGAAAACACATTGATATGAGAAGGTATGTCCAAACTGTTGACCCCAAAATATAACATTGGGTAGGGGGCTCTTTTTTCCTAAACTTCGAGCTTTATTCTTCTAGTATTAGAGTTGTTTTTTCCATTGCGGCGTGGCCCTAATAATCCTTGGTGTACTGTAGCACCCAAACAGTACAGATTAGTGACCAAAAAGCTTGACAAATCTTCAAGAAACAATGAGCTCTGATTGGAGGCCAGTAAATCTTGGACTGTGGAGCACGAGTTCTATTTAGTGTGTGGTTTTTTTGGGGTGGATTTTTTTTTTTTTTTGCTTTTTCGTTCTTGTTATTGTGATTGATTACGGGTTATGATCGTGTGACGATGGTGCGGTGTGTTTTTTTTTTTGCTTTAGTCCACAGCAAGGAAGTAAAAAGTGAAAGACAAGATGGAGTTGTTTTCATGATTTAATAAGCGGGTTGGCCAGTCCTGCTCTATGGACCTGATGCTGATCCACACAAATAGTCTCGTATCGTCCTCGCTGTCACAGCTGCTGCCCTTAATACATTTTTTATTACTCTGCGCGAAACTGATAGCTGCGTGTTTGCGTCTCGAGAAGTCACACTGTTCTTTGTCACGGTCAACATTTTGTAGACTAATTACCTGCACAGGTTAGTTTTCTGAGGACCACACCAGCAAGTTTACTGTAAAACTAGTCCCCAAACCAGGTGACCAGCATGCTGCCAGCAGACTACACACATTGTGCTATTCACTCTTTTTCCTCATGAAATGACAGAAATAATCTGTTCCAGGGTCAAGAGACTGTCGTCAGTACTGTAACATTCTTAACGCTCATGTAAGTGTAAAAATAAGCGGACTTGCGGGCCAGATGCGGCCGTTAAGATTTTCAGTCCGGCCCGCCAGACATTCTGCATAATTTTTTTTTTAGACCTTCAACATCAAAACTGTTGTCGTCATTGCAGCCTCACTGACCCCTTTTTTTTTTTCCATAAAATTATATTATATTATATTCCTGTAATATTACAACGTTTCCTAGTAAAATGATGGCGTTTTTATTGTAATTGCGTCTGTTTATTCTTTTAAATATGTTTGTATTTTTGTACAATTATTTTTCTTTTCTTTTTTTCTCATAATAGTCTGATTTTATTTTTAAAATTAAGACCCTATTCTGGTAATACAATATTTGCTCATAAAAAGTATATTTATTCTCTTAATTATCATTGCATTTTTGTCAAAACATTTTTACTTTGTTCTCTTAAAATATTTTTTTATAATTTATTTTCGGTAGTCAGGTTTTGTTTTCATGAAATTAGGTCTGTATTCTTGTAATGTTATGATATTTCGTTGTAAAATTATGACTATATTTTTTGTTGTACTTTAGTACAGTGGTTCTCAAATGGGGGTACGTGTACCCCTGGGGCTACTTGAAGGTATGCCAAGGGGCACGTGAGATTCTTTAAAAATATTCCAAAAATAGCAACAATTCAAAAATCCTTTATAAATATATTTATTAAATAATACTTCAACAAAATTTAATGAAAGTTCATAAAGTGTGAAAAGAAATGCAACAATGCAATATTCAGTGTTGACAGCTAGATTTTTGAGGACATGTTCCATAAATATTGATGTTAAAGATTTCTCTTTTTGTGAAGAAATGTTTAGAATTAAGTTGATGAATCCAGATGGATCTCTATTACAATCCCCAAGAGGGCACTTTAAGTTGATGATTATGTCTATGTGTAGAAATCTTTATTTATAATTGAATCACTTGTTTATTTTTCAACAAGTTTTTAGTTATTTTTATATATTTTTTTCCAAATAGTTTAATAAAGACCACTACAAATGAGCAATATTTTGCACTGTTATACAATTTAATAAATCAGAAACTGATGACATAGTGCTGTATTTTACTTCATCTCTTTTTTTTCAACCAAACATGCTTTGCTTTGATTAGGGGGTACTTGAATTAAAAAAAAATTCACAGGGGGTACATCACTGAAAAAAGGTTGAGAATCACTGCTTTTTATTTACTTTATGTAAAATGATCTATAATTATTTATTTTTTCTCTCTCTCTCTCAATAGTCATATTTTATTCTCTTAAAATTACCACTTTTTCTCGACATATTCTGGCATTTTTCTTGTTTTAATGTTTTTAATTCTCTTAATTTTCATTCCACTTTGGTACAAATTTCAACTCAATTTTTGTAAAATTACATAATTTTCTTCTTGGTGTAAAATTCAGAAAGTTTTTTTTCTCAAAAAATCAAAACTTTTTGTTTAATATCCATCCATCCATCCATCCATCCATCTTCTTCCGCTTATCCGAAGTGGGGTCACGGGGGCAGCAGCCTAAGCAGGGAAGCCCAGACTTCCCTCTCCCCAGCCACTTCGTCTAGCTCTTCCCGGGGGATCCCGAGGCGTTCCCAGGCCAGCCGGGAGACATAGTCTTCCCAACGTGTCCTGGGTCTTCCCTGTGGCCTCCTACCGGTTGGACGTGCCCTAAACACCTCCCTCAGGAGGTGTTCGGGTGGCATCCTGACCAGATGCCCGAACCACCTCATCTGGCTCCTTCCGGATGGCAGAGCTTCTCACCCTATCTCTAAAGGAGAGCCCCGCCATACGGTGGAAGAAACTCATTTTGGCCTTTTGTTTGTTTAATATATTTTATTTAATTTTTTTTACACATTTGCCTGAGATATTTGAAAATGATGACCTAAATTCGCCACCTTTTTAGTAGTTCATGAAATGATATTAATGATGCATCATGGTCTTTAATATCAATTGGATTATTATATTACAAAACATGTTTAAAGCCCGATCACATGAGATGAGTTAATATTCATTTATTTGCTCTGAATCTGTATCAAACATTGCATGTACTTCATTTAGTGTCTGTTGTTTTTGTCCAGCCCTCCTCCTCGATGTGATGACGGTGGCAGGAGTCCAGCGGCTGGTGAAGCGCAAAGGACCCTGGGAGATGGCGCCGGGCTTCCTGGACTGCGTGGCCATGGACGTGTACTCGTTCCCAGCGGCGCACGCCAGCCGCGCCGCCATGGTGTCCAAATTCCTGCTGTCCCACCTGGTGCTGGCGGTGCCGCTGCGCATCCTGCTGGTGCTGTGGGCCTTCCTGGTGGGCGTGTCCCGGGTGCTGCTGGGGAAGCACCATTTGACGGACATGCTGTGCGGCTTCGCGCTTGGCCTCTTCCACTTTGGCTTGATGGAGACGGTGTGGTTGTCGTCCAACACCTGCCAGACTCTCATCTCTATTGGCACCCTCAGCTGGAGCCCCTTCCCATGATCCTCTTCTCATACTGCCAGATTCTCTGTCAAAAGGACTCTGTTGGTGTCGTTTCCCACAGCATTCTCGCTGCAGGGCTGCATGCAAGGCCTTAAGACACATGACTTGTTTTTAATTTACTTAAACTAAAAATGAGGCATTGTACTTATTATCATTTTCTTTCATCATAACTTTATTATTGGTGTCATACCTTTCGACAAAGCAGTATTTGGGTCGATATTAAAGGAAGAAAAAGTTCTGATAATAAAGTAGAGTTTTGTCCGGTTAATGTTAATTCTCGTAAAATCACAAAAGTATTCTCCAAAAATTATTTTAAAAAAAACAAAACTGTAATGTTTTTAATAGTTAGTAATAAAACATTTTATTTGGAAAATTCTGACCTTAAAGGCCTACTGAAACCCACTACTACCGACCACGCAGTCTGATAGTTTATACATCAATGATGAAATATTAACATTGCAACACATGCCAATACGGCCGGTTTAGTTTACTAAATTGCAATTTTAATATTCCCGCGAGGTATCCTGTTGAAAACGTCGCGGAATGATGACGCTGATGTTGACCCGTGCTTGTGATGCTATTGGTTGGAGCGGACAATCCAGCCCAGCACCACTCACGGCTAAAAGTCGTCGCTTTTCATCGCATAATTACACGGTATTTTGGACATCTGTGTTGCTGAATCTTTTGCAATTTGTTCAATTAATAATGGAGACTATAAAGAAGAACGCTGTTGGTGGAAAGCGGTGGATTGCAGCTGCCTTCAGCAACCGAAACACAGCCGGTGTTTCTTTGTTTGTTGTGAAGCTTTATCACAGAGCGGTCAAGAGAACATGTCAACCTGCAAGTTTTTGGAGACTTGAATGGATTATGCGACCTCCTCCTGCAGCTGTCAAAAAGGCAGCTGTGATCTTGGCTCCTCCATTGGCTTCTCTCAGAGACACTGGCGTTCACCGCAGCCCTCCGACTTTCAGGTATTAACACAATAAGCACATAAGGGATTTTCCACAATTATCCTTGTAAATGTGTCTACTAACATCTGAATCGCTCACACTGTCATCGCCTTGAACCGTCGCCTTTCCTTTTTTTTTTTTTTTTAGTGCTTCACTCTAACTTTCCTCATCCACGAATATTTCATCCTCGCTCAAATTAATGGGGAAATCGTCGCTTTCTCGGTCCGAATTGTTCTTGTTGCTGGTGGCTATGATTGTAAACGATGTGAGGAGCCCTTCAACCCGTGACGTCACGCGCACATTGTCTGCTACTTCCGGTACAGGCAAGGCTTTTTTATTAGCGACCAAAAAATGCGAACTTTATCGTCGATGTTCAATACTAAATCCTTTCAGCAAAAATATGGCAATATCGCGAAATGATCAAGTATGACGCATAGAATGGACCTGCTATCCCCGTTTAAATAAGAAAATCTCATTTCAGTAGGCTTTTAATGTAATATTGAATTACATGTTTTAAATATGATGACTCCTTCTGGCAAAATTACGACTATTTAAAAAATGTTTTAAATTTGATCTTTTTTCGTTAAAACTATAGTTTTATTCTTGAAATTTTACGACTTTATTTGATCTTATAATTATAATTTATTTGAGTAAAATTTGAACTTTTTTCCTCTATTACATTTTTAATCTTGTAATATTACAACTTTATTCCATCTTGTATTACAATTTATTCTGAGAGTTGTCTTTTTTTCCCCTCATGTTAAAATTATATTTTTGCAATCTTACGACTTCACTTTATCATATAATTGGAATTTATTCTCGTAAAATTGTATCTTGTTTTCTAACATTACAATTTTGTTCTCGTACCAGTGAGACTGTCATAATATGTATATTTTTTAATCAGCGTAAAATTATTACTTTTTTCTAAAACTGTTTCTCCTCATAAAAATCCAATTTTATTCTCATGCATGCAATTTAATTTTAAAAATGATATGACTTTTTTTTTCTTTCAGCATGGCCCTAATACTCCTTTGTTGTGTTTTCATTGAAAAACACATGGAAAGGGGTGAAAAACAGTGCCGTTTGCTGGACCTGACTGGACACTGCTCCTCCACAGTATGTTCCTTTTGCCAAACTTCTTCCAAACATTTTCTGACAAGTGTAGCATTAAACGTAACTCACTTTCTGAGGTCATGCATTTCTGCATGTTTATAATCTAAAGGGCTGAATTGTTTGATTCAAACTAGTACTAGAATTAGTGCAAACACGCATTGTTGCATAAAACATCCATTTTCATGTATGATTTTTTGTCCAATGTCTTCAGTTGAGCTGCAGTTTTAACGATTGTGTGTTCCCAACATTTTTCAAATAGTATTGTGTACATTTAGAGGCATTTTTTTCTGTGCGGTTATATTATGTTTTTACCTATTTACTCCCCCATACCACTAATAAAAGGAAGTAAAATGTTATTGTTATTTCATGCGTGCATTTAGCAGTCATGGTTTGGACCAGTGGTCCCCAACCACCGGGTCGTGACCCGGTACCGGGCCGTGGCCCGATTGGTACCGGGCCGCGGAATTTTTTTAAATTAATTTTTATTTTAAAAAATATATATATATTTTTTTATTTTATTTTATTAAATCAACATAAAAAACACAATATACACTTACAATTAGTGCACCACCCACAAAAACCTCCCTTTTTCATGACAAAAACGTCCCTTTTTCATGACAAAGAAAAAAAATAAATAAAGGATCCCCCCCACCCCCACCCAGGCCGTGGGACAAATTATTAAGCGCTGACCGGTCCGCGGATACAAAAAGGTTGGGGACCACTCGTTTAGACGGTTAAGAAGCATAAGTCACATTTCTGCACCAGAGCACTTCACACAAAGTTCGAGGGTTGTACTTCTGTCTTTCTTTCCTTCTTTTTTTTTGTTGTTGCTGCACACATTCATGCACTGATGCAACAACTGACGTTTCCTGTCTGTTGACACTTGCAAACACTCTTGGCAGGAAACACAAAGTACACTGCAAAGTTCATGAGAACAGAAACTGCACGCAGGCACCAAAAAATCAGGTGTGATGCCAAACTCTGTCTGCCGAAGATCTGTTGTAAACAATGAAAAAGACATGACACAAATTCAAGTGGTTGGTATATAACACCTACATTAATGTCTGAGCATAATATTGTACATTAAAATGGGCCTAATATGCATTTTCCCCATTTAAAACAATAGTGGAAAGATGTTCCAATGTCTTCCTCTAGTGGCCTTAATATGTTATTACAACGGTTTTGCCTCATGCTGGATGTAGAAATAAAGGAATTGAAATCGACAATATGCTGTGGATACATACGCTTTTATTTTCATTGGCTCTTGAATTGTATATTTTATATCATATCAAATATTTTTCCTGTAGTTATCCAAGCCAACCAGCAGATTGTAAATTGTGCCCAGTAAGAGTGGTCAGAGATTGTAAACGATGTGAGGAGCCCTTCAACCCGTGACGTCACGCGCACATCGTCTGCTACTTCCGGTACAGGCAAGGCTGTACCGGAAGTACAAAACCCAAAACCAGTGAAGTTGGCACGTTGTGTAATTCGTAAATAAAAACAGAATACAATGATTTGCGAATGCTTTTCAACTTGAATTCAATTGAATCGACTGCAAAGACAAGACATTTGATGTTTGGGCTGAGAAACTACATTTTCTTTTTTGCAAATAATCATGAACGTAGAATTTAATGGCTGCCACACATTGCAAAAAAGTTTGCACAGGGACATTTTACCACTGTGTTACACGGCCTTTCCTTTTAACAGCACTCAGTAAACATCTGGAAATTGAGGAGACCAATTTTTTGAAGATTTTCAGGTGGAATTATTTCACATTCTTGCTTGATGTACAGCTAAAGTTCAACAGTCCAGGGTCTCCGTTGTGGTATTTAAGGCTTCATATTGCGCCACACATTTGTGGCTCCAAAACCTGGATGTACCTTTCAGCATTAATGGTGCCTTCACAGATGTGTAAGTTACCCATGCCTTGGGCACTAATACACCCCCATACCATCACAGATGCTGGCTTTTTAACTTTGCGCCAATAACAATCCAGGATGGTTCTTTTCCTCTTTGTTCCGGAGGAAACGACTTCCACAGTTTCCAAACACAATTTGAAATGTGGACTCGTCAGACCACAGAACACTTTTTCACTTTGCATCAGTCCACCTTAGATGAGCTCGGGCTCAGCGAAGCCGGCGGCGTTTCTGGGTGTTGTTGATAAATGGCTTTGCTTTGCATAGTAAAGTTTTAACTCGCACTAACAGATGTAGCGACGAACTGTAGTTACTGACAGTGGTTTTCTGAAGTGTTCCCGAACCCATGTGGTGATATCCTTTAAACACTGATGTTGCTTTTTGATACAGTACTGTCTGAGGGATCAAATGTCACGAGCATTTCTCCAGATTCTCTGAACCTTTTGACGATGTTATGGACCGTAGATGGGGAAATCCCGACATTCCTTGCAATTTGGTCAATTTGCTCACGCATTTGTTCACAAAGTGGTGACCCTCGCCCCATCCTTGTTTGTGAGTGACTGAGCATTTCATGGAAGCTGCTTTTATACCCAATCATGGCACCCAACTGTTTTCAATTAGCATGTGGAATGTTCCAAATAAGGCTGTAGAATTAGATCTTTACTTTTTGCAGATAATGTGGTCCTGATGGCGTCATCTGGCCAGGACCTTGCCCTCTCGTTGGATTGGTTTGCAGCCGAGTTTAAAGCGACTAGGATGAGAATCATCACGTCCGAGTACATGGTTCTCGCCGGGTTGGGGAAGAGATATTTCCCCAAGTGGAGGAGTTTGTGCAGCCCTTTGAGACACTTGTGATTTAGGGCTATATAAATAAACGATTGATTGATTGATTCATAAAAACTGCCTGCGTGACAGCTTTGTGTTATTAGTTATTGCAACATTTCGTTGTTACATTACACCCTGTTTGCTTTTTATGTGTTTTTTACTAATAGTATTCTTAAAATGTCCCGCAAGCCGTAAACAAAAAATCGCTGCGGGGCACACTTTTGACACCATTGGTGTATAGCAGGGGTCACCAACGCAGTGCCCGCGGGCACCAGGTAGCCCGTAAGGACCAGATGAGTCGCCCGCTGGCCTGTTCTAAAAATAGCTCAAATAGCAGCACTTACCAGTGAGCTGCCTCTATTTTTAAATTGTATTTATTTACTAGCAAGCTGGTCTCTCTTTGCTCGACATTTTTAATTCTAAGATAGACAAAACTCAAATAGAATTTGAAAATCCAAGAAAATATTTAAAAATCTTGGTATTCACTTGTTTAAATACATTCATTTATTTTTTTACTTTGCTTCTTATAACTTTCAGAAAGACAATTGTAGAGAAAAAATACAACCTTTAATAATGATTTTAGGATATTTGAACACATATACCTTTTTACCTTTTAAATTCCTTCCTCTTCTTTCCTGACAATTTAAAATTTAAAGCCCACCAGGCTCCACCAAACCTTTGGTGCCTTGTTGACACAGAAAAGTAGAGTGGTGTATGCGCAGCAGCTATGAAGGTTGCAAGCCTGTTTGGTTGAACTTATCTTTGAGAATCACCCTTTTCTGACATGAACTTCATCAAGAACAAACACAGAACACGCCTCACTGATGCACATCTGCAAGACTCACTCAGAGTTGCAGTGTCAAGTTACACACCAGAGTACAACACACTAGTTAACAGCATGCAATGCCAGGCTTCCCACTAACTGACAAAGAAACAGATAACAGATTTGGTGTCCAGTTCAAAGTGTGACATGATTTATTTAAAAATTTGAGAGTGGACTTTTGTATTTTACATGAGTTATTATTTGTACAAACATGGTGCAAAGTAATTCAGTGGCTAGCTAGTTAAAATGGGATATTGTGATTTCACAAGACTGTCTTAGAAGTGACCATTTGAAAATGTTCAATTTGAAAAATGTGCACTTAGAGAAAATATAAAAAATAAAGTGTTGCATATTGATATTTATCTATTACTATGTATATTTATTGTGAGAAATCATTAAGATGATCAGTGTTTCCACAAAGATAAATATCATTAATTATTATTAATAACATACAGTTGAAGGCCTACTGAAACCCACTACTACCCACCATGCAGTCTGATAGTTTATCAATCAATCAATCAATCAATGTTTATTTATATAGCCCCAAATCACAAATGTCTCAAAGGACTGCACAAATCATTACGACTACAACATCCTCGGAAGAACCCACAAAAGGGCAAGGAAAACTCACACCCAGTGGGCAGGGAGAATTCACATCCAGTGGGACGCCAGTGACAATGCTGACTATGAGAAACCTTGGAGAGGACCTCAGATGGTGGCAACCCTCCCCCCTCTAGGGGACCGAAAGCAATGGATGTCGAGCGGGTCTAACATGATGCTGTGAAAGTTCAATCCATAGTGGCTCCAACACAACCGCGAGAGTTCAGTTCAAAGCGGATCCAAGACAGCAGCGAGAGTCCCGTCCACAGGAGACCATCTCAAGCGGAGGCGGATCAGCAGCGTAGAGATGAAATATTAGCATTGCAACACATGCAAATACGGCTTTTTTAGTTTACTAAATTACAATTTTAAATTTCCCGGGAGTTTTGTCTCAAAAATGTTGTGGAATGATGACGTGTACGCAAGACCTCACGCATTTTTAGGAAGTATGAGCACTACACACACACACAGCTAAATGTCGTCTGCTTTAACGGCGTAATTACACAGTATTTCGGAGATCTGTGTTGCTAAATCTTTTGCAATTTGTTCAGTTAATATTGGAGAAGTTACAGTCGAAAGATGGAGTTGGGAAGCTTTAGCCTTTAGCCACACAAACACACTGTGATTCCTTGTTTAAAATTCCCTGAGGTGAAAATTTACTATGGATCGGAGCGCGGTCAAGCGAACATGAATCCAGACCAAATGTCAACCAGCAGGTTTCGGTGAGAAAATTGTGGTTAAAAAGTCGCTTCTTACCGGAGAAAAGCTGAGCTTGGGCCGTCCATGAAGCTGCCGTCAACTTCCCTGAGACATTGGCGTCAAGACACCCGTGGACACACACCTCCGACTATCAGGTAATATTAAACTCACTAAAACACTAGCGACACAATGGAAAGATAAGGGATTTTCCAGAATTATCCTAGTAAATGTGTTTAAAAACATCGGAATATTTCCCAATGCAATCGCGTTTTTTTTGTTTTGTTTTTTCTAGTCCGTCGCTATCAATATCCTCAAACACGAATCTTTCATCCTCGCTCAAATTAATGGGGAAATTGTGGTTTTCTCGGCCCGAATAGCACTTTTTGTTGGAGGCTCCCATTGAAAACTGTGACGTGTGACGTCATCGTCTGCGACTACCGGTAGAGGCAGGGCATTTTTCTTAACACCGAAAGTTGCGAACTTTATCGGGGATGTTTTCTACTGAATCCTTTCCGCAAAAATATGGCAATATCACGAAATGATCAAGTATGACACATAGAATGGACCTGCTGTCCCCGTTAGAATAAGAAAATCTCATTTCAGTAGGCCTTTAAGTGTGTATCAAACTGGTAGCCCTTCAAATTAATCAGTACCCAAGAAGTAGCTCTTGGTTTCAAAAAAGGTTGGTGATCCCTGGTGTATAGCTCGAATTTTCCTCCACTTGTAGTTACCTAAATTGACCAAAGAGGACGCTCGTCATACCACAGTGTTGACGTCACCGGATGACGTCAGACGCAGAGAGCGCAGCAGAGGCAGCCTCCTCACTGGTTGTCTTCATTCTCAGGCCGGGTAACAGCCCAGTAACAATCCCCCCCATCGGTGGAACCTACGAAGATTGGGCTTCACAATCCCCATCCATCTTTCCCGTCGACAACGTTTCACGGACATTAACCCCCGCCGTTATCCGAAGGCACAACCACACGTTTAAAAGGTAAGCCATGGACGTCGACGGCGGTGTCCGTCTTCCCTCTTGCTCGGTTTTATTGTTGCTTTGTTCTTTGGGCAGCAGCCATTTTTAATCGCCTTGTTGGTTGTGGCTGTCTTCGCCCCCTTTTTTCTGAAAGCCTGACCGGGATGTTATTAAGTCACTTTAACGGTGTCCAAACATGTACTTTTTATGTAAATGTTGTCTTTTTTCCCTCCGTGGCAAACACACACAAGGAGTGTTGTGGATGTCCCCGGCCCGTCGAGCTTGTGCGTTCTCAGGGCATTCGTTTCCACTGCTGTTTTTCCTCAATAAACTTTATAAACGGGCAGTTTGCTGGCTTATTTAGACTCTTTTATACGTGTTGTGTTGTTATTTATCCACGCGTGTGGACTAATTCAAATTGTGTTACACAACAACAGCACCGCTTGGATGTTTACATAGCTATTTTCCATTAGCTGCCAAGGTAGCATAGCTTCGGCTTGCGGTGCACACTTCCATCGCTTAATTTTCCATCATAAACAAAACTATTGCGCATTTCCAGGCTTTTTTTTATATTTGAATTGCAATTTAATTATTCTTTAAAACACCCATGATGGTGATGTTTACATGCGCTAGCATTAGCCAAAACGTCACTAGGAGACCTTCAAGCAGTTATTTAGTTGATTTGATAAAACTGCATTATTTTTCACTTGCTACTTATTTGATAATAATCTATAAAGGAGGTGAGATTAAATATAAAGGTATATAAATAAGTATGTGAGACAGTAGCTTGGTGGCTGTCATCACATTAGCTTCTATGTGTGATGTCATAATGCCGTTACATGTTGTTAAAATGATGTTGCAAAGAATGGTTTATTTGTGTTGAATGTTTTTAGGTTAAATGTTTGTGGGTTTGTTATGGACTGTTTTGACAACATTGCATTCAGTGAACATTAAAAGCCTACTGAAACCCACTACTACCGACCACGCAGTCTGATCGTTTATAAGCCTACTGAAATGAGATTTTCTTATTTAAACGGGGATAGCAGGTCCATTCTATGTGTCGTACTTGATCATTTCGCGATATTGCCATATTTTTGCTGAAAGGATGTAGTAGAGAACATCCACGATAAAGTTTGCAACTTTCGGTAGTAAGAGAAAAGCCCTGCCTCTACTGGAAGTCGCAGACGATGACGTCACATGTTGATGGCTCCTCACATATGCACATTGATTTTAATTAGAGCCTCCAATAAAAACAGCTATTCGGACCGAGAAAACCACAATTTCCCCATTAATTTGAGCGAGGAAGGAAGATTCGTGTTTGAGGATATTGATAGCGACGGACTAGAAGAAAACCCCAAAACAAGTTGGAAAAAAACGCGATTGCATTGAGACAGATTTTGATGTTTTTAGACACATTTACTAGGATAATTCTGGGAAATCCCTTATCTTTCTATTGTGTTGCTAGGGTTTTAGTGAGTTTAACAGTACCTAATAGTCGGAGGTGTACGTCCACAGGTGTGTTGACTCGCAGTGTCTCAGAGAAGTCGACGGCAGCTTTATGGGCGGCACAAGCTCAGCTGATATCCGGTAAGAAGCGACTTTTTACCACGATTTTCTCACCGAAACCTGCTGGTTGACATTCAAATGGGATCCATGATCGCTTGACCGCTCTGATCCATAGTAAAGTTTCACCTCCGTGCATTTTAAACAAGGAATCACTGTGTGTTTGTGTGGCTAAAGGCTAAAGCTTCCCAACTCCATCTTGCTACTTTGACTCCTCCAATATTAATTGAACAAATTGCATAAGATTTAGCTACACAGATCTCCAAAATACTGTGTAATTATGCGGTTAAAGCAGACAACTTTTAGCTGTGTGTGTGCGCAGCGCTCATATTTCCTACCAGCCCGTGACGTCAAACGTACACGCAACGTTTTCAAGAAAAATCTCCCGGGAAATTTAAAATTGCAATTTAGTAAACTAAGAAAGCCGTATTGACATGTGTTGCAATGTTAATATTTCATCATTGATATATAAACTGTCAGACTGCGTGTTGGGTAGTAGTGGGTTTCAGTAGGCCTTTAAATATCAATGATGAAATATTAACATTGCAACACATGCCAATACGGCCGGTTTAGTTTACTAAATTGCAATTTTAAATTTCCTCCGGAGTTTCTTGTTGAAAACGTCGCAGAATGATGGCGCGTGCGCGTAACGCCACTGACTGTCAGGAAATATTAGCGCAGCACCACTTGCGGCTAAAAGTCGTCTCTTTTCATCGCGCAATTACACAATATTCTGGACATCTGTGTTGCTGAAATTTTTGCAATTTGTTCAATTAATAATGGAGAAGTCAAAGTAGAAAGTTGGAGTTGGGTAGTTTTAGCCTTTAGCCACACAAACACACGGTGATTCCTTGTTTACAATTCCCGGAGGTAAAGCTTTACTATGGATCAGAGCGGTCAAGCGAAGATGGTTCCCAACCACTTGTCAACCGGCAGGTTTCGGTGAGAAAAATGTGTTAAAAAGTCGGCTCTTACCGGAGATCTGTGGAGTTTGTGCCGTCCTTGTATCTGCCGTGACTTCCCTCGGACACTGGCCTCAACACACTCGTGGACACACCCCTCCGACTATCAGGTACTATTTAATCTCACTAAAACACTAGCAACACAATAGAAAGATAAGGGATTTCCTACAATTATTCTAGTAAATGTGTCTAAAAACATCTGAATCCGTCCCAATGCAATCGCCCTTTTTATTTTTTTACTTTTTTTTTTTTTTTTCTAGTCCTTCGCTATCAATATCATCATCTACGAATCTTTCATCCTCGCTCAAATTAATGGGGGAATTGTCGTTTTCTCGGTCCAAATAGTTCTTGCTGCTGGAGACTCCCATTATAAACAATGTGAGGATGTGAGGAGCCCTCACCCTTGTGACGTCATCGTCTGCGACTTCCGGTAAAAGCAAGGCTTTTTTTATCAACGTCAAAAGTTGCAAACTTTATCGTCGCTGTTCAATACTAAATCCTTTCAGCAAAAATAGGGCAATATCGCAAAATGATCAAGTATGACACATAGAATGGACCTGCTATCCCCGTTTAAATAAGAAAATCTAATTTCAGTAGGCCTTTAAAGGCCTACTGAAACTCACTACTACCGACCACGCAGTCTGATTGTTTATTTTATCAATGATGAAATCTTAACATTGGAACACATGCCAATACAGCCGGTTTAGTTTACTAAATTGCAATTTTAAATTTCCCGCGAAGTTTCCCGTTGAAAACGTCGCAGAATGATGACGCTTATGTTGACGTGTGCTTGTGACGTTATTGGTTGGAGCGGACGTTTTATCCCAGCACCGCTCACAGCTAAAAGTCGTCCGATATAATCGCATAATTACACAGTATTTTGGACATCTCTGTTGCTGAATCTTTTGTAATTTGGTCATTTAATAGTGGAGGCTATAAAGAAGAATGCTGTTGGTGAAAAGCGGTGGATTTCAGCTGCCTTTAGCAACCAAAACACAGCCGGTGTTTCTTTGTTTGTTGTGAAGCTTTAATATGGAACAGAGCGGTCGACGGGCAGGTTTCGGTGAGAAAATTGTGGTAATAAGTCGGCTCTTACCAGAGACATGAGCGGAACTTGTCGTTCTTCTTGCAGCAGCTGTCAAATAGGCAGCTGCAACTTTTTGGGCTCCTCCGTGTCTTCCATCAGAGACACTGGCGGTCACCACACCCCTCCGACTTTCAGCAGGTACGACTTTATAATCTCACTAAAACACTAATAACACAATAAGCAGATAAGGGATTCTCCAGAATTATCCTAGTAAATGTGTCTAATAACATCTGAATCGCTCCCACTGCCGTCGCCTTTTTTTTTCTTCTAGTGCTTCACTTTTAACTATCCTCATCCACAAATCATTCATCCTCGCTCAAATTAATGGGGAAATCGTCGCGTCTCGGTCCGAAATGCTCTTGCTGCTGGTGGCTATGATTGTAAACAATGTGAGGACGTAAGGAGCTCCACAACCCGTGACGTCACGCGCACATCGTCTGCTACTTCCGGTACAGGCAAGGCTTTTTTATTAAGTGAACATTAAAGGCCTACTGAAATGAGATTTTCTTATCTAAACGGGGATAGCAGGTCCATTCTATGTGTCATACTTGATCATTTTGTGATATTGCCATATTTTTGCTGAAAGGATTTTGTAGAGAACATTGACGATAAAGTTTGCAACTTTTGTCCGCTAATAAAAAAAAGCCTTGCCTGTACCGGAAGTAGCAGACGATGTGCCCGTGACATCACGGGTTGTAGAGCTCCTCACATCCTCACATTGTTTACAATCATAGCCAGCAGCAGCTAGAGCTATTAGGACCGAGAAAGCGACAATTTCCTCATTAATTTGAGCGAGGATGAAAGATTCGTGGATGAGGAAATTTAGAGTGAAGGACTAGAAAAATAAAAAAGGGCGATTACAGTGGGAGTGATCTAGATGTTTTTAGACACATTTACTAGGATAATTCTGGGAAATCCCTTTGCCTGCCTATTGTGTTGCTAGTGTTTTAGTGAGTTAAATAGTACCTAAAAGTCGGAGGGGTGTTGCCATGGGTGTGTTGACGCCAGAGTCTCTGAGGGAAGTCATAGAAGCTGCAGGAGGACAGAAGCTCCACTGATCTCCGGTAAGAGATGACTTATTACCACAATTTTCTCACCGAAAACTGCCGTTTGACATGTCGGTCCATGTTCGCTTGAGTGCTCTGATCCATAATAAAGCTTCACCTCTGGGAAATTTTAAACAAGGAAAAAATGTGTGTTTGCGTGGCTAAAGGCTAAAAGCTTCCCACATCCATCTTTCTACTTTGACTTCTCCATTATTAATTGAACAAATTGCAAAAGATTCAGCAACACAGATGTCCAGAATACTGTTTAATTATGCGATTAAAGCAGACTACTTATAGCTTGGATAGGGCTGGAAAATAATGTCCGTTACAACCCGAAACGTCAAACGCACGCGTCATCATATGAGTCATCATACCGCAACGTTTTCAACACGACACTTTGCGGGAAATTTAAAATTGCAATTTAGTCAACTAAAAAGGCCGTAGTGGTATGTATTGCAATGTTAATATTTCATCATTGATATATAAACTATCAGGCTGCGTGGTCGGTAGTAGTGGGTTTCAGTAGGCCTTTTAGTTTACTAAATTGCAATTATAAATTCCACGCAAAGTATCCTGTTGAAAACGTCGGTATGATGTCGCGTGCGCGTGACGTCTCGGATTGTAGCGGACATTTTTTTCCAGCCCGATCCAAGCTATAAGTAGTCTGCTTTAATCGCATAATTACACAGTATTCTGGACATCTGTGTTGCTGAATCTTTTGCAATTTGTTTAATTAATAATGGAGAAGTCCAAAGAAGAAAGATGTAGGTGGGAAGCGGTGTATTGCAGCTGCCTTTAGCAACACAAACACAGCCGGTGTTTCCTTGTTTACATTCCCGAAGGTGAAGCTTTACTATGGAACAGAGCGGTCAAGCGAACATGGTTCCCGACCACATGTCAACCGGCAGGTTTCGGTGTTAAAATGGTGGTAATAAGTCAGCTCTTACCGTAGACATGAGCGGAGCTTGTGTCCTCCTGCAGCAGCTTCGGGCTCTCTTACCTCCTCCCACCGGAGACACTGGCGGTCACCACACCCGTGGCCAGACCCCTCCGACTTTCAGGTACCATATAATCTCACTAAAACACTAGTACCACAATAAGCAGATAAGGGATTTTCCAGAATTATCCTAGTAATTGTGTCTAATAACATCTGAATCGCTCCCACTGCCCTCGCCGTGTGGCGGGGCTCTCCCTTAGAGATAGGGTGAGAAGCTCTGCCATCCGGGAGGAACTCAAAGTAAAGCCGCTGCTCCTCCACATCGAGAGGAGCCAGATGAGGTGGTTCGGGCATCTGGTCAGGATGCCACCCGAACGCCTCCCTAGGGAGGTGTTTAGGGCACGTCCAACCGGTAGGAGGCCACGGGGAAGACCCAGGACACGTTGGGAAGACTATGTCTCCCGGCTGGCCTGGGAACGCCTCGGGATCCCCCGGGAAGAGCTAGACGAAGTGGCTGGGGAGAGGGAAGTCTGGGTTTCCCTGCTTAGGCTGTTGCCCCCGCGACCCGACCTCGGATAAGCGGAAGATGATGGATGGATGGATGGATGCCCTCGCCTTTATTTTCTTTTCTTTTTTCTAGTCATTCACTTTTACTATCCTCATCCACGAATTTCCTCGCTCAAATTAATGGGGAAATTGTTGCTTTCTCTGTCTCGCTGCTGGTGGCTATGATTGTAAACAATGTGAGGATGTGAGGAGCCCTACAACCCGTGACGTCACGCGCACATCGTCTGCTATTTCCGGTACAGGCAAGGCTTTTTTATTAGCGACCAAAAGTTGCGAACTTTATCGTGGATGTTCTCTACTAAATCCTTTCAGAAATAATATGGCAATATCGCGAAATGATCAAGCATGACACATAGGATGGACCTGTTATCCATGTAAATAAGAATCTCATTTCAGTAGGCTTTTTAAATAATTGACAACATTGCATTCAGTGAACATTAAGCTAACATTTACTTATATTGTAGTTTTTTATATATATTTATACACTTGTCTTGCTTTTTCTAAATGTTACGATTTATCAATTTCAAGTAAAAGACTAACATTAATTTTACACCTGTCGATAAGGCTGCACAATTTTGAGAAAAAAGTTAACATTAGGGCTTGGCGATAGCCTTTTTTAATATATCGCGATACACGGTATATATTTTGCCTTAGCCTTGAATGAACACTTGATACATATAATCACAACAGTATGATGATTCTATGTGTCTACATTAAAACATTCTTGTTCATATTGCATTAATATATACTCATTTTAAACTTTCATGCAGAGAAGGAAATCACAACTAAGTCACTTTTCAAATGACGCTACATATTAGCAGTGATGCTACTTCTGGTAGCAACGCTTGTGCCCCACACTTGACAAATTAAAGTTTTAAATTCGACATCTTCCCTGTTGAAGCTGAACCATCGCCAGACGATGGACCCCCTTCGGTTTTTCTTGGGAATTATTACTTCCTTCATTTGTTACCCGATTCGCACCTTCTTTCTCTCGTATTACCACTTGCATGGCTTCGCTATCATTACAGCTAATGTTAGCCATGCCGCTACCTCTGCTTGGGGAGGGCTTGTGACGTTGCACGCGTGAAGTATGTAAGAAGGTACGTTTATTTTAAGTCTCTGTGAGAAGGAGAGACAAGAAAGAGGGAGAGACGCATGTAGTTTAATACTAGCCGCTAAAACAACTGCGTGAGAACGTATACTCGAATATCACGATATAGTCATTTTCTATATCGCTCAGAGACAAACCCGCAATATATCGTGTATATCAATATATCGCCCAGCCCTAGTTGATATGTGATGTTTTTAGGGCTGGGCGATATGGCCTTTTATTAATATCTTGATATGTTTGGGCCATGTCACGATATACATCTCAATATTTCGCCTTAGCCTTGAATTAACACTTGATGCATATAATCACAGCAGTATGATGATTCTATGTCTACATTAAAACATTCTTGTTCACACTTGATTAATATATGCTCATTTTAAACTTTAATGCAGAGAGGGAAATCACAACTAAGTCAATTTAGCAAAACTGTATTTATTAAACAGTTATTAAGCAGTGGCACAGACATTCATGTCATTTCCAAAACAGAAAGTGCAAGATTGTCAGAGACATTTTAAAACAAGCTATCAGTGCACTTTTGAGAATATCACCAAGATGACATTTCAAAACAACACTAAATTAAAGTGTACTCTCTGTGCAGAACGCCATTACTATAGTTAAAAACAAATAAAGCGCACTTTTGTGCATGATGTCACACAAGATATTTCAATAACTGTCAAATAAAAATGAGCTGCTTAATAGGTTCCTGCAGAGATTATTTCCTTTTGTTGTTGACTTTTTTTCATACGGTGTTGATCTGGAAATAGTTGCTTCGGCATTTTGTTGGTGTGGCACACCCCGGAGATGTTGACATGCGGGGTTTCGTGCAGTCCTTATTCTCTAGCGGGGGACTTTTCAAATGATGCTACATCAGCAGTGCCGCTTCTTTTTGTAGCAACGCTTTTGCCGCATAAATGTCGAACATATTCCCGCTTGAAGCCGAACCACCGCCGGACGATGGATCCCGTGCTGTTTTTCTTGGGAAATAATTTTTCCTCCATTTTTTACCCGAGTCGCACCTTCTCTCTCTCGTATTACCATCCGCACCTCAACGTTAGCATCACAGCGAACGTTACCATGTCGCTACCTCTCTGCTCCGCGGGAGCGTGTGACGTGGCACACATGACATATGTAAGAAGGTGTGCTTGTTTAAGTCTCTGTGAGAAGGAGAGACAAGAAAAAGATGGAAACACATGCAGTGTTATGCTCGCAGTTAAAAGCAACTGCATGAGAATGTATACTCGACTATCACGATATAGTCATTTTCTATATTGCACAGAGATAAACCCACGATATATCGAGGATATCTATATAAGCTAACTTACTTATATTGTAGGTTTTTTATTATTTATACAGTGGTCTTGTTTTTTCTAAATGTTACAATTGATCCATTTCAAGTAAGAGACTAATATTAATTTTACACAATTTGCACAATTTTGAGAAAAAAGTTGATATGTTTCACTCAAGTTAAAGTTAAAGTACCAATGATTGTCAGACACACACACACACACACACTAGGTGTGGCGAAATTATTTTCTGCATTTGACCCATCACCCTTGATCACCCCCCCTGGGAGGTGAGGGGAGCAATGAGCAGCAGCGGTGGCCGCGCCCTGGAATCAATTTTGGTGATTTAACCCCCAATTCCAACCCTTGACGCTGAGTGCCAAGCAGGGAGGTAATGGGTCCCATTGTTATAGTCTTTGGTATAACTCGGCCAGTATTTGAACTCACGACCTACCGATCAAAGGGCGGACCCTCTAACCACTAGGCCACTGAGTAGGTATATATTCTGTATCGCAACATGGCCTAAAAATAACATTATCGCCCAGCCCTACGTGGAATTGTGAAGCAATTAATCATGGATAGTGACATGGCCTAAAAATATTGAGATGTTAATTAAAGGCCATATCTATGCCCAGCCCTACGTGGAATTATGAAGCAATTAATCATGGATATAGTGAAATGGTACATGTGTAATGAAGCGTATATTGTCTAACATCAGTACACACTACAAGGAGTACTGATGTTAAAGACACGGGTACACGCGAGCACGGTCGTACCCGCTCCATCTACAAAAATGGATGCAAGACACGCACGTAAACCTCCTGATAAAAATATAAAATAATTTTGCATCTTTCCTATGACACACAGCAAAATTGTTCTATCGGGTGGCGGTTTGACAGCGATCATATCCAAAACAGCTGACTGTTATTAGCGCTGGCGGGAGTGTCGCAAAAGCCCGTTTTGATGTGTTTTTTTTTTTATTAATGTTTAGTGAAAAAAGCATGTTTACATTCAAACACACAATAAGTCCTCTCATAATGTGTTTAAAGGCAGCAAGGCAATGTTGTTGAGCTTGGAAGCGACCGCGTATACCGTGACGTCATCACAAGTCTCCGCTGAGTGGAGAGTTTTGGATCTCTACACTTTGGCAAGCGTTTGTAAAAGTCTGCGCTTTTAAAGACAAAAGTATCCGTCTATGTTTGGAAAAAAGGCCTAAACGCAGGGATAATTATGCGTTTATTAAGTATCTGTGTCCGTGTGGGCTTGGCCTTCCATCCATCCATTTTCTACCGCTTATTCCCTTTTGGGGTTGCGGGGGGCGCTGGTGCTTATCTCGGCTACAGTCGGGCGGAAATCGGGGTACACCCTGGAAAGTCGCCACCTCATCGCAGGGCCAACACAGATAGACAGACAACATTCACACTCACATTCACACACTAGGGCCAATTTAGTGTTGCCAATCAACCTATCCCCAGGTGCATGTCTTTGGAGGTGGGAGGAAGACGGAGTACCCGGAGGGAACCCACGCATTCACGGGGAGAACATGCAAACTCCACACATAAAGATCCCGAGCCTGGATTTGAACCCAGGACTGCAGGACCTTCGTATTGTGAGGCAGACACGCTACCCCCTCTGCCACCGTGAAGCCCGGGCTTGGCCTTAACAAGGCAAAATGGCGTTTTAAAAAAAACACAAAAACTTGACACCTTGACACAGTGAAAATTCCTAGAATATATTTTGTAATCGAATTACTTAAGTAATCGTTACTCGAGTAATCGTTTCAGCTCTAATTTTGTTGTTTCTGCTGTAGTTTTTTTGTGACAGTTAAAGCGGAACAGCGCTTTGTTTTTTAATTTTGCATGTCATTCACAATCCTTATGCAAGACAAGAGCATATGTTTTTCTTTTTTTTGTGCATTTTAAATTGTCAATAAATGCAATCAAAAGTCTGCTTACAGTGGAGCCAATGGGAGTTGCTCTATTCGGCCAACAAAGCCCTCTATTTAGATACATGCTCTTTGTCCGTGGTTCTCAACCTTTTTTCAATGATGTACCCCCTGTGAATATTTTTTTAATTCAAGTACCCCCTAATCAGAGCAAAGCTTTATTGGTTGGATAAAAGAGATAAAGAAGTAAAATAAAGCACTATGTCATCAGTTTCTGATTTATTAAATTGTATAACAGTGCAAAATATTGTTCATTTGTAGTTGTCTTTCTTGAACTATTTGGAAAAAAGATATAAAAATAACCAAAAACTTGTTGAAAAATAAACAAGTGATTCAATTATAAATGCAGATTTCTACACATAGAAGTAATCATCAACTTAAAGTGCCCTCTTTGGGGATTGTAATAGAGATCCATCTAGATTCATCAACTTAATTCTAAACATTTCTTCACAAAAAAAGAAATCTTTATCATCAATATTTATGGAACATGTCCACAAAAAATCTATCTGTCAACATTGGATATTGCATTGTTGCATTTCATTTCACAGTTTATGAACTTACATTCATATTTTGTTGAAGTATTATTCAATAAATATATTTTATAAAGGATTTTTGAATCGTTGCTATTTTTAGAATATTTTAAAAAAATCTCACGGACCCCTTGGCATACCTTCAAGTAACCCCAAGGGTACGCGTACCCCCATTTGAGAACCACTGCTCTATGTGCATATGTAATGTAGTAACGGGCAGATTAATTTCAAAAACGCATCACAACTTTCGCTTCTTTTTTTAACAACGTTACTGATTATTATCAACTGTAGACTTGATGAGAGCCGATAAAACATAATAAAACAAAACAGCACTTACTGTATACGGTATGCTGTCATTAGGATGCTGACTGATATAATCTTGTTATATTCCTGTTTTAGATAAAGAAGGACTTATTATCCTCGCAAAGAAAAAAGGGGGTTGAACCAAGCGTCCTTTCGTCTTGTTCTCGCCATTTCCGGGGTTAAATTGGCTGTCAAAGTTTTTTATAAATTATTTGTATTTTATTTTGAAATGAAAGCCAAGTTAACATACTGTTTTTTTTAAAATGGAACGTGCAATAAAATATATTTTTATAAACACTCAACAATTGTAATTGATAATCTCGATTTCAATATTGATAAACAATTTTGATTACTAGTTTGACCCTAAATCGTGCAACCCCAGTCTGAATACTGGCTAACTATAGCAACAAAGTGCCGCATTTGGCTACCCAACTTTGGCAGACCGGGTGTGTTACGATGATAATGTACTGTACAACGTTGGGAGGACGTGTTACATTCACACATCAATTAGTGTCAGTCCAAATTTACCTGTGGAGGGCGGCCACAAGTAATTAATGTATGTGAAACACTGCTCTGCAATGAATTCAGCTCAAGTGGTGATTTTTCATGTCCACGCATTGTTTTATTATGATGTATGGTTTTGAAGCGTGGAAGTAGGTGGCGTTGCAACAAACAGTCCCTGATATTTTTCTTTCGTTTTCCACTGTAGAACAAGAAAGGCACTGGGAAGAGGAGCAAAGAAAAATTTCCATACTCGATGACATTACATCGCAATGTCCGATCGTTTGGGGCAAATAACCAAGTCCAGGGATGGGAAAAGCAAGTACTCCTCACTTAGCCTGTTTGACAAGTACAAGGGAAAATCAATAGAAACTCAGAAAAACTCAGGTATGATTTATTATTGTGTATTCTATTATTGGTAACTTCTGCCAAGTGTACTTTTAGTATGTGTTCACTCACACTTTGTCTGGTGCCGAACCAAATCACTTTTGGGTTACATATTTGGTCCTGGTTAATCTCACTTTCAAATATAGGGCTTGAAAGGGCGCATCATTTCAGAATGCATTGTGGCACTGCGGTAGCCAATATTGTTGGATAAAAGCTTTTGTTTATCTGGCTGTACAGTAATGTATGAGGAAGCAACAAACTGGGTTAAAAATGTTTGTACGAAATAAAAAAATCAAGGGACCGTAACGCAAAACTTTACATTATTCCATATGAGCATGTCCAATGGAAAAGAGATTTGAATAAGCTGCCGCGATTGTGGAAGAAAAATTGTCTATAAATCCTCAACGAAGTTTGTCTATACACCAGTGAAGATTGTCAGAATACAGAGTCTGTTAAGGCTCATTCCCCTCAAATTGCACGTAATCTGCGACTTTCACCAGGTTCGTTAAATAAACAAAAAACAAAGCCTATTATTACTTTTAATACATGTTGATCATAGCGCTACTTCTCCGTAAATAATACTTAGTCATTTTTGTGCTTACCCAAGATTGAAAGTAAACAGACAACATGCCTTTTTCCAAAATACTGTATGTTCTTTGAAGCCCGCAGCTATCTTAACTAAAAATGACAGCCTTCTAAATGCTATGTGTGAAACTTAATTAAACATGCTTTGATTCCAATTTACCGGTCTGAAAATGCTATGAACACACCAACTTGTATCAGGTGATTTGCGTTAAAAGTGATGTTTGATAGTCTTACGGCTGCTATTCAGGACAGTTACCGTCTCTTTATTAGCTCACTAACCCACTTCCTTGGCTTGGTTTTCATGCTGTAAATGAGATAAAATCTCACCGAATCGTTTTTCCCCCTGAGGCGATCATGACGATTCTAGCAGTGAGTAATGCCGCACATGTGTGCCATGTTTTTATCTTGTTAAAGAAAAGGACAAAAGTTAAGGACAGAGACTTGCGTTCAGCCGCGTAAATAAGTTATTCAGAGTCTCACAGGACCCACAATGCATTGTGTTTAGTATGTCACACTCTCAAGCCCTATACACATCAACTCTGTAAGCGTTCTCGGCCTGCCTTGTTTGGTTTGGGAAGCTCGCATTCACGCTTGGTCAAATCAACCGCACTATCAAAGTTATGGCACCAGATTATCTTAATATCCAAACCAGTACACGCTAAGATCCAATGTCCCCTTGTCTTCTTACCTCATACTATTCCTACCGTCAGCAGTTCCGCGACATGGCTTGCAGAGTCTTGGCAAAGTGGCCGCAGCCCGGCGCATGCCCCCACCCGCTCACTTACCGAGCTTGAAATCTGAAAACAAAGGAAACGATCCCAACGTGATTATTGTCCCAAAAGACGGCACAGGATGGGCAAACAAGCCGGAGCAACCCGATCAAAAGAGGTAAGATGGGCATCTTTTTCCGCTGACTGACGAGTGAACTCTGACAATGCTCATCCTTTTTTGCTTTTTTTGTAGTTCTATTGCATTAATACCTCAGCTGCCGGAGTCGCAGCTGCAGCCGGCTTCACAGAAATCTGTCTCCAATCTTCAGAAGCCTCCACCAGTAGCCACCCAGGAGGTGTGTACCTTTTTCACCTTTGATCATATGCAGCTTGCTTATTTTTCATAGTCTTCAACTTGCTGTAGGGGTCCATACTCTTGCTGCTCTCAGTCTCCTATAGCTTAAATGTTAATGTTAAACGTTGTTTGCCTCTCATTCCGACTGATGCTTTCAATGCTGCTTGGTTTTATCGTTTACATCGTACAACCAAGCTAGCCTTGTGTTGTAAAAAAGCATGATTGGATCTTGTGTCTGAGATGGGGGTGTTAATTTTTGTTCTGTTTTCCTGTTTCCGTAGAACACAAACACAGGAGGACCAAAGCAATGGGCACAGCTCAATGGAAAGGCAGTAGAGCCAGATGGTGAGTCAGCTCGGGTTTAAACTATAAGAGCAGGGGTGCCCAAACTTTTTGCTTCCAAGGGCCAAACTGAAAATGCTCCAGCGGCTTAAACACAAATAGCCAAACATTTCCTATAATTATTACTAAGCATATAACAATATTAAAATGTAATGTAACAGTTATTGTGACCAAAATTATCACGATTATTATTACTATCCATCCTTCCAGCCATCTTGTTCGGGTCGCGGGGGCAGCAGCCTATGCAGGAAAGCCCAGTCTTCCCTCTCCCAAGCCATTTCGACCAGCTCCTCCCGGGGGATCCCGAGGTGTTCCCTGGCCAGCCGGGAGACATAGTTTTCCCAACGTCTCCTGGGTCTTCCCAGTGGCCTCCTACGGGTCGGACGTGCCCGAAACACCTCGATAGGGAGGCGTTCGGGTGGCATCCTGACCAGATGCCCGAACAACCTCATCATGCTCCTCTTGATGTGGAGGAGCATTGAACCACCTTATCTAGCTCCTCTCCATGTGGAGGAGCAGCGGCTTTACTTTTAGCATCTCCCGGATGGCAGAGCTTCTCACCCTATCTCTAAGGGAGAGCCCCGCCGCCCTGCGGAAGAAGCTCATTTCGGCCGCTTGTACCCGTGATCTTGTCCTTTCGGTCATAACCCAAAGCTCATCACCATTGGTGAGGATGGGAACGTAGATCGACCGGTAAATTGAGAGCTTTGCCTACCGGCTCAGCTCCTTTTTCACCACAACGGATCGATACAGTGTCTGCATTACTGAAGACACCGCACCAAAGACACTGTCGAGGTACTTGAACTTCTCCACTTTGGGCAAGATCTCCTCCCCAACCCGGACATACTACAGTATTTTAAATGTGCTCAAAAAGAACTATTTTAAATTTGTTGTGTTTTTAATGCTTCACCGATAGTGTTTTACCTTTAGTGTTTTAGTCTTCTTATTTTATCTGTTTTAATGGCTAAGCTTTTATTTTTGTAAATATGTGTTATTACTGTCGCACTTTAAGATTTATTTAAATGAAAAGTACACAACAAATTGAATTTGTTAATATTCCTGGTGGCCGTTGTGGACTCCTACTCTGTATGGCCCTGGAACACACAGTAAAATCACCTCTGTTTCGTAAACCTCTGTGAAAAGAATGCTCACTCTGAGAGACACTAACAGAACATCTTGAAGGTTCAATTTGCACAATTGTAACATTTTAGTTGTTTAGACAGTAATGTGTTTGAATTGAGGTATGTAATTTCTTAATTGGGTAAGATATAGTTAAAGTCTCTTGTTTTTGCGTTAGCATTTAAACTAGTGAGCTGGTGCCCCTCAGTCCGTGAGTTTATCAAAATGCAGTTTTCAATTATTTTGTTTTCATAATTTTAATATAAAATGGTAATACTAACAGTCGGGAGTTTTACCTCGGTTATCATTAGGCCCTTTTCCCCCCAAAATTCACAAACTTTTGGTTCCTGGAATTATATGTTCCTATAGAAGTGTGTGGTTTTTGTCCTTTTCCATCGCTTTTCACCGTTCAAGGTAGTTTATACCTATGGAAGAGTGGTTAAGTATATTTCTACACTGACACCAAGAAAATAAACAGACAATATTAGGTCACAGTTATTTTATTGAAGTCTTAGTAAATTAAATACTAAGACATAATTGAAAAACACCCCCAACTGGGTTCAATCAATCAGGGTTTGACAGCACCTTCCCGACCACCAAAAGGTCCCAGGAACCTTTTCAAAAGCCTCACCTATATAGCAAGAACTCGAAAAACATTCCTGAAGAACTAAATCTCTCTGGGTAGTTTTTGGTGGAATCACAGCGGGAAATCTATTTAAATGGAAAAGTTCCTGTGTAAGTTTCAGCTGTGGAAAAGGGCCTATCATTACCTATCATTATGTATTGTTACATCGCTGCTCATGATTAACTAAGTTAAATGATGCAGATTTGTTTATTACTTGATACTTTCTAATATGGTTCTGTCTTTGTATGTGTAAGTAATACGTAACTATAAATTGTTTGATACTTGTTTATATTGACAAGTGTGGTGTTTTCGAATGCAATATTGGTCAATTAAGAACTATTTTGTGTGCTATTGTGTGTTTTAGATGTTTTGCAGCTGCTAGTTGGTCTCAGCCAATCATGTTTACCTTTTGTAAATGACTTGGCTAAAATACAAGAAAATACTGTGCCACATTATTGGAGGACATTTAGATGTTAACTGACTGTCTATTTTTTTTTACAAGTAAATGTGCTAAAGGACTGCTTGTATTAAAACCAATATTGGAAAGATTAGATGCCAGCCACTATAATCAGATACTTGTTTTCTATGCTTATATTTGACCGATAAGGGATATCAATATCGGACCGTGACACCCCTAGTGAGCTTAAAAGGTCAGTATGACTATGTATTACCGTATTTTCCGCACTATAAGGCGCACCTAAAAACCTCC
Source organism: Nerophis ophidion (assembly GCF_033978795.1). NCBI lineage: Eukaryota > Metazoa > Chordata > Actinopteri > Syngnathiformes > Syngnathidae > Nerophis > Nerophis ophidion. The sequence continues at coordinate 18,604,010 of NC_084627.1, forward strand.
AATTTTGTCAAAAGCTGACAGTGCGCCTTAAAAGTCCTTATATATGGAACAATATTGAGCAAAACAGGTCTCGCAACTACGGTAAGCAGCCGCTGACTTCATTTTCCCCCGTCGAAAAAGAAGCGCGCGGTGCATGCTGGGATATATGACTGCGCGAGGCGTGCCGTTTCATTTCCATTTATGTATTTATGTAAAGACCCCAAAATGGCTCCTAATAAGAGACACGCTTACGACGCAGAGTTTAAACTCACGGCGATGAGTCATGCAGTGGAACACGGGAATAGAGCAGCAGCGAGAGAATTGAACATTAACAAATCAATGGTGCGGAAGTAGACGAAGCAACAATCAGAGGGAACACAGCGAGATGACTTCAGTTGGAGGACAAACTCGAACAGTGGGTTGTTGAACGGAGAGCAACAAGTAGAAGTGTCATTACAATCACTATTCGAATGGAGGCAACAGCGCTAGCAGGCAAACTTAACAAAAGTTCCCCTCCACTATGTGATATAAATGTTGCACTACATGTTATACCTTGCATTTGTTAAAAGATAAACGAAATACCACGTCACTGACTTTACTCAGGTAAAATAACAAAACAGCTGTTTTCTCATTTTGCGAGTGAACGGAGTTGTCAGAACGCTGGTTTGTAATCTATTAAAGTTTGACTGACCTATCTGACTGTTTTGTTGACATCCCCTTTAGAACAGTTCCATCTAATGGATGCGTAATGTAACCCCAGCTTCTACTGTAGTGTCTATTCCATGCACCTTATAATGCGGTGTGCTTTCTCTATGAACAAAGTTTTAAAGTAGGCCATTCATTGAAGGTGCGCCTTATAGTGCAAAAAATACGGTACATTTGGAAGCAGCCCACCCAAATGTTTGATTGGTCAAATTTGACCCCTGGGCTCCACTTTGGGCACCCTTGTACTAGAGTATGACAAGAATATACTGTTAGTATACTAATGCTTTCTTTCCTGCACACCTACCCTTAGGTTTAAGGGTCTTAAACCGACTTCAGCCCTTCTCTCACGAGGAATTTCCCACGCTGAAAGCCGCTGGAGAACAGGACAAGGTTGGCAAGGAAAAAAGCGGCTACGATCCGTCGTATGGGCCCGGACCAAGCCTCCGCCCTCAAAGTATGACTTAACCTGGTTTTACTTTCGACACATTTTTGCGGGTGGATGAAGCCATAATATTCCAATAAATCTCCGATCAAGATGTGACAAGCTGGAGGGAGGGTGGCGGCAGGAATCTCCAGCCCTCATCCTTGACCCTCGGCCTGCCAGCGGACCCCGAGGGCAAGCTCACTGCCCTGGGGGAAGCTGGCACCCCTCCGGCGACGTCTCACCCGACCTCCGCCACCAGCGTCGCTTCATCTAGCGTCGTGGCCACTCAGTCGCCAGGCCTCGACCCGAAGGAGCCCTCCCTGCGTCCCGCCCAGCCTATCCGGAGAGCAGTTGTCCCCTCAACCCTGCAGCATCAGCTCCACAATACCTCCAATGCGGTTTACCATGACATGTTGCCAGCTTTTGTCAGTACCATTATCATTCGACTGTATCGTTCTTGTTAAAGGCATTCATGTATTTTACTGTCAACATATATCATTCTGATGTTGCCAGATGTGCTCCAAAGAGACGCGCGAGACCCCAGGTACAGAACACGTTCCGCCTACTGTAGCAGCACCAGCCCGATTTGATCCCAAACCAACTTTTAGACTGAGCTACGCTAAACTTGAGCTTGTCAAGTAAGTACACATTTATGATTTAGCTTCTTGTCATTGTAGCTCTTTTAAAACTATTCGCCCTTTCACCCTTAATTGTAGTGGGGACGCAAGAAGGGAGAACCGCTTTCTCCGCGCTGCGACCCGACTCTCTTCCCAGCCCATTCGTCGGCCCGGTGACCGACCACAACGACCCGCTATCATTAACCCTGAGGACCTGAAAGATCTGGATGATCTTGACATTGACTGCGAGGATGGATGGGCTGGTCAGTAGCACATTTAATTTTTTTGACCACCTCGAGTCCACCTTTTAACAGAATCTAGTCTTTCTTGCCAAGAAGTGTGCGCTAATTGTGTTAATTAAAATAGATTATGAGCATTTCTAATCCCTACTGCGGTCGCAGTAAGCACATTTGAATCAGTCACTAAGAAAGATTTGATTTTTAACATTTTTGGTGTGGTTTGTAATGTTTATTCTGTATTATTTTGGTCTGCCGGGAAAAAAAACTATTCACATCTGAATCGCTATTCTTATTTATACTGATTCTGAATATATTCATAGTTTTTTAGAATCGATTTTTAAAACCGTTTTTTAAGCCATCGCCAACCTTACTTACTGCTTGTATATGTCATATGTAAGCAGCAAAATGATGCTTTTGTAACTTCTTTTGAAAAGGTTTATGTAACAAATAATATATTGGGGGAATCATTTCTTAAGGGTGAGTTATTGTAAGATTCACATTTGAGTATTCATATTGACAGTAAGAGTTTAATAATTTAACATATCAGACTTTTTGTTCAGTATTTTGTTTCTCTTTATTAATTTTCATTTAATATAGATTATGTATTTATATTTTATGCCTTCTTCCAAGCTTCCTCCAAATGAGCCCTTGGGATTTTGAATGACGTATTTTGCCGTAGTTACGTCAGCGGACCTCTTTATATACGGCAGTTTAGCCAAAGAGCTTTGCGCGAGTCCACCATTTGTATACCGTTGATGTCCATAGTTAGTCAAGAAGTTCCTTATTTTTCTCTGTCCTCTTGTTGTGGGACAGACTGACTCATGCATGCTCTTGCATGCTAAAATCCACCCTATAGTGTATAGTTCGAATTTGTATAAGGTTACGATTAGTCGACAAATGTCGACAATAAAATTTCTTGCCGAAAAATATATTTCTCGACACTAGTCGTGATGTCATCGCTCCTGTCTGTGCCGTCACTCGCAAAAACATTGCCAGTGATAACGTAAAGTTTGAGGTTATTTCCTCCTACTCTTGTGCACATGAATGGCAAGCTCATTTTGCAAAGCGGACTTTGTGTTTATGGCATTACATCTGTGATACACGAGCATTTATTGCGGGGACATGATGTCGGACGTTAAGAGGGAATATAACTTTTTAACTAATTTAACTATCATTTCAGCAAGTACTTTTCAAATTAGCATCAATTTTAAATGCCGTAAAAAGGCACAATAACAAACATACATCCGCACACGCATAGAGACGGACAGGCACCAATGTGGAGGTATCATAAGATTACACATACTATCTCTTAAATAGTTAACAATTTAAGAATGATTAAAATATACAATTCTACACATTGAGTCTATTAGTGCTAAAACTGCCAGGAGTTAATAGTCAATATACTAGTGTGCAGCTTTTTAAACATAATCACAAAATGCTTTTCATTTTGAGGAAGTTATGTTGTGTTTTGTTTATTTTCATTGCTGCTATTTTAACTTTTTATTTTTTTTAAATACATAAACAAGGTTAATTGTTGTTTTTTTTAGCTCTTTCGTTTTTAAATGGACATTTTAATACTCATTTTAATTTTTGTAACTGCTGAATGAGCAGCACAGCTACAATATAAATAAATACTTCTGAATGAATTAGTCATGTTTGTTCGTAAGCACACACTTAAAAAAACTTAAGCTGCATTTAGAAGTTGATGGAAAAATTTAATTATGTGTAAGCTTTAGTATCTGATTTGCCGATTAATCAATAAGATAATTGTTGACTAATTGACGGTCAAAATAAACGCTAGTTGCAGCCCTAAACTTGTATCCGTCAGTAGACTTAAAAAAAAAAAAAAAAAAAAAAAAGTGCATAAAAACTACACCATTGCTGATGGGATGGATGTAGTTGAAGGGGGCTTGACCTTGAGGAATGCGTCGGCACGTAAGTAAGACCACCCACAAAATGGCGCATTCTAAAGAGACGGACAGAAAGCGGTTTGAAAATGCTCTGTGAAACATAATCCAAACAAAGTGTTTTGAATGTAAAATAAAAGTCACAAAAGAACCCCTTTGAATATCAGGTAAAATATGCTACCGTCATCTACGACCATGTGTCATGTTTACTCAGTTTGATTCCACTTGTCTGAAACTATGCCGCTCCATTTATTGACAAGTTGTGGTGATTTAAATTTTTTTTTGCAGGACTCCACGAAGAAGTTGACTACAGCGAGAAGCTCAAGTTCAGCGATGACGAGGAAGAGCATTCAGCCAGTGATAAAAACAAGATGTGGTATGAAGTCATGTTTCACATTGTGTCCTCTCTCCTGAATCCATCTTTAGCAACTAGCAAATCTCTCAAGAAATAATCCCAACAGAGTGAGGCTTAGTTGTATTGTTTGACAACAGCATCCACTTCAGATAAGGGAAGCATGCACAAGAGTATTGACCCAAGAATAATATAGCTTAATGTGTAATATAATATTCTCATAAAGTTCTGTCTTTAAATTTCCAGGGCTGAGTGGGACAGGGAGAATCGGCGTGACTGCCAGTCTTACCTCAGTTCGGGGGAGGTACCGTACACACACGATGGCCCTGAAGAAAGCTATTCTAATCACCACCAGGAACCTCAGAGGAAGACCAACAGCAGATATCTCTCTGCAGATACTCAAGTAACTACGCGTCATGCACCTTTTATGTTCTTCACTGTTGTAGGCCTTTATTGCCTGCAATAAGTCATGCATCTCTTGAGAACTATTCATATTATGAAGAGAATATGAATAGGTTATGCAAATGACACTCATTAATTAGGATTTCCGCAAGTCATTAAAAGGCATCAAGTGTCATTTAATTAATTTTGGGAAAAAATAAAGCCTAAATGGCATTAAAAATGATTAAATCGGATGTCCGGAGGCATTAAAAAGTTAATACAACTGTAGGCCTGGACGATAATTGAAAATTAACTCAATATCTTGGCTGTCATCGATTAATTGCTATGTCTTCATCTCTGGCTTTCAAACTGGATAGAAGAGGTTTCTGCATCGCTCTCAGCACCCTGAGCATGTTTATACGACAGTGGAATTACACAAACAGACAGATACTCTTGTCAGTCATCCACAAACTTTGATTCGGTACATGCAGTCGGAACCCACTTGTACTTATCTTTCACACGATTGGCTTTAAAATTTTGAATAAACTGTAGGAATGGTTTGAAAATTGACGAGCGAAAGCTCAAGTGAAATGCCAGTGGAATGAAGAATGAATAGTCTAAAAGTATTAACTGTGAAATGGTTTCAATCCCGCGACCCCAAAAGGGACAAGCGGTAAAAATGGATGGATGGATGGTTTGAATCTGAAAGATTGGAAACTGTATTGAAACATACTATGAATATAGAAATGATAAATGCATGTTGTGGTAGAATTAAACTATTTAAGATGTAAAATTGCCTAAAAATGTATTTTGGTTCATTCAGGGACTCGAACCCACATTACTTGGGTGATAGCAATGGGGGTTATCCTCTTGGCCAAACAGCCTTGCAGTCAAGGTGATATCCGGTTTTGAATTTTAAAGGGAGCGATGTAGCTGTCGAAAATGACATCTAAGAGTTCTTTGCTGCAACAGTGTGCGCAAAACGGCATTACATTTTTTTTTAAGTGGCATTAAAAATCATTCAATTAGATGTGCTGATATCCTGCTAACACATCTGTTCCACCTTTTCAGTCCCAGCAGAAAAGTCACAGTGAGCCGCCAACTGACCAGGAGGATCACCAGCGCCAGTCTCAGCCTCTGGCGAGGGCAAAGTATGCGTCGCCCGAGCTGTCCGAGGCTGTTGAAAGAGCCCGCAGGCGTCGGGAGGAGGAAGAGAGGCGTGCCCGTGAGGAAAGGCTGGCGGCCTGCGCAGAGAAACTCAAAAAGCTGGATGAGAAATTTGGGAAGTCTGAAAGGCAGATCTCAAGAGCAGAGGAAAGCAACAAAGATGGACAAGGCAAAGAATCTCCCTTGTCCCCCAATAGGGAACATGTTAAAGTACATAACTGCCAGTACAGTGCCAAAGGTAGTGAGCAAAAGATAAAACATTTTTTAAATATGAATAATAATTGAATTATGATTGGATGTAATGTCTTCCAGATGTGCACGAGTGCTCATCTGACGATTCCCCCAGTCCTAGTTACCGTGAGGAGCCCAGCTTTCCCGCCTATCGCAGCAGCGAGGATGACGGCCAGGAGCCCTCATCCCCCGCTGGAGATTACACCGGACGTCCATCGAAACCTGTTCCACCCCGCTTTCAGAAACCACCACAGCACCAGCAGCAGGTGAGTTAGTGACTGCAAGGATGACTGGACTTGTATCACAAGTACCAAAAACTGTTTTCCACTATGCAGGAACAGGTCTACAAGATGCAGCAGCAGTGGCAGCAGTCTGGCCACCCAGCACCCTCCGGCTCAAGCCTCACACAGCGAGGCTACTATCCACCGCATGTACTTGGGTTTGACCCCCGCTGGATGATGATGCCACCTTTCATGGACCCCCGTGTGAACCAAGGGAGATCACCCGTTGATTACTATTCGAGTGCTGTCCACTCTTCGGGTAAGTATAACCTCGGGCTGGGCGATTAAATGATCGTCATTAATTTGAGTTTGATCACCGTGATCAGCTGTTAGCAATTTGACCTCGATCAAACTTGTCAGAAATGTCTGTGAAAAGTTACCGCAGAAGTAAACCCAACTTAAACTTAACCTACTCAGTGGCCTAGTGGTTAGAGTGTCCGCCCTGAGGTCGGTAGGTTGTGAGTTCAAACCCCAGCCGAGTCACACCAAAGACAATAAAAATGGGACCCATTACCTCCCTGCTGGGCACTCGGCATCAAGGGTTGGAATTGGGGGTTAAATCACCAAAAATAATTCCTGGGCGCCTGCTCCCTTCACCTCCCAGGGGGTAAACAATGGGCTGGGTCAAATGCAGAGGACAAATTTTACCACAACAAGTGTGTGTGACAATCATTGGTTCTTTAACTTAACTTTAACAGTGGGGAAGCAGCAATGCTTGGTAAAATCCTTCACGTAATAATATGCTTTTATTAGTAATTATAATAATAATAATGGATTAGATGTATATAGCGCTTTTCGCGTGTGTGCGGCCTCCCGTTCCACCATCGCGAAAGTCTGTTTGTCTCCACAAAATGTTTAAGTGGTGTTGTACCTCTTCCCCTTTACACAGCGGAAAGTGCAGCCCAGAAGAATAAAATAAACTTTGACTAACACTAGCACAAAGGTTGAAACACAACGTTTAGACGGGGGAGCAACTTCCGTGACACACTTTAGTTTCACTATCTGCTGAAGCTGACTAGTAATCCTTCCGTGAATGCGGCCTTGCAGACAGGCAGGCGCACAACAACCTCTTTGACACTGTACTACTGTATTAGTCTCGACTCGGAGAATAAACACACCCACTATTTTAATCAGAGAAAGGCTTTTCTATTTATAAATATTTTATTTACATTTTGTTTGTCTGTAAAGAGTCAACTCCTCTGATATAACATGTACTAAAAAACTCTGCAGACAATGTGTGTTTAAATCATATTTGAGTTTGTGGTTAAACATTTTGTTCCTGAAATAATCATTAAATGTGTTTTATTTGTTGGTACACTTTATTTTATCGTACTTTAAATTCAAACTGCACTTTTATTAAATATAAGCTACAGAATTAAAAAAAAATCACAATCTGGGTGACCCGCTTGGCGTTTGCCAAACCACTGCTGACAAGCACTAATGTATATAAGTAATCAAAGAATACAAATAATAATTTACAATTTTAAAGTGTTGTTTAGTAAATGTTAACTCGAAAAAAAAGTCTTATAGTATTTAGTAAACCAACGATACTTTGCTTACTGCAGAATGTTTGTAATGATAAGCAAAAAAACTAAATACTTTCGAGATCAAAAAAAGTTGTCTTCACCCCCCAAAATGTATCAAAAAAGTTCCAAAACCGTGGCCTTAAAACTGAGCTACTGTCCGTACTGTACTGTTGCACCTCGAGTAAACACAATCATCGATCCGAACAAAATGTTAGCGTGTATTACCTCGGACAAAGGTGGCAGAAATTTCTGTTAAAAGATTCTGCAGTAGTAAATAGTTGGGGTGCAACGCTACACGCCATAATCCTGCACGGGACAATCACCCTTTAATAAAAGTGAATTATATTTATATTGCGCTTTTTCTCTAGTGACTCAAAGTGCTTTACATAGTGAAACCCAATATCTAATTTTTACATTTAAACCAGTGTGGGTGGCACTGGGAGCAGGTGGGTAAAGCGTCTTGCCCAAGGACACAACAGCAGTGACTAGGATGGCTGAAGCGGGGATTGAACCTGCAACCATCAAGTTGCTGGCACGGCCACTCTACCAACCGAGCTATACTGCTCGGTAAACATTTTTTTTAATATTAATCGAGATGGGATGATATGAAAAAATTAATCGTGATACATTTTTTTGCCATATCGCCTAGTCCTAGTATCAGCTCTCACATATCTGAAAATAACTTCCTAACAAATGTTCCTCTGGAATCCAAATGACAGGAATGATGAAACCTATGATGCACCAAGACCACCTAAACAGTCCCAGTTCTGATGAAGGCCTACACCAAGAGAGAAGAACCCCTTCCACTGAACCTTATCCTGTCTGGAGCCAGGATGGTTACCCCATGCGCAGTTTCACCCCACCTTACCAGAGGCACCATGATAACCAACTTGATGACAGGTCTTTTCCTCTAATTGCAAATACCTCAAGCATTCAGATTAAGACTTTTTTGTTGTAATATATACTTTTGTTGTCTCCATAGAAGTGATATGGCCCCCTCACAACAGGAGACTTATGAGAGATCTGATGAGGGTTTATCCCACCTTCAAGAAGATCTTCACCACCATCATACCTTCAGGAGCCAATCCTCAGACAGAGAACACCACGACCAGGGGCTACTGAGTGCTCAGAGCCACAGCCAGCTTCATACAGATACCGAATACTCCAAACAAGAATTAAGAGACCAGCATCTTAAAGATAGTCCTGATGAGTGCTCAGATGGCCCTAAAGACAACTGGAAACGAGAAGTAGGCAACAATGCTCAAAGCCAGTGGTCGGAATCTAATTCCGGTTCTAGTGCCGCTGTCAGCCATCAATCAGAGACCACCGTGCGCACTTTGACACGCAGAACTGGGCCGATTAAGAAACCTGTTCTCAAGGCTCTCAAAGTGGAAGACAAGGAGAGTGAGAAGCCAAAACATGAGCCCGAAGACAAGCCTGTCCCCTACCGTCTGGAGAAGGAGGTTCTTACCAATGTTTATGACTTAAAGAAAGATAGCCAGCCTGCAAGCAACAGGCGCTCAGGGTCACCTGTTGTGGAGAAACAGTCAGAAGAGATTCAGCGTCAGTCCCCGGCCATCACTAAAGTGGACCGGCCTCTCGGCACCCAGCAAAGTGAGGATTCCCCCAAGAAGAGTGTTTGGGACACTAGCAAAATCCATCCACCAAGGGATGTTCAGGAAAATCTAGAGCCACAAGCACCACGGCGCAACAACTGGATCTTCATCGATGAAGAGCAGGCCTTCGGTGCTGTAAGAGGATCAGGAAGAGGCCGGGGTCGGGGTTTTAGGGACTTTAATTCTCGAGGAGGAGGCCGCAGTGTCCGAGTCGGTGATAATGTCCGAGGAGCTTATAACAACAGTGCTGTTGCTCAGCGAACAGGCAGAGGCAGAGCTCAACCAAGGGAGCTGAAGGTGGAGGAATTCCAGAGAGGCCAGCCACGAAGGCGCAATGTCAGCGAGACCTTAAGCGAAGCCTCCGAATACGAGGAGCTGCCCAAGAGACGGCGACAAAAGGGCTCTGAAAATGGAGAAGGTTACCTCGAAGCCGCGGAGGCTCGCAAAGTGGATCGGGATTCTTGGAGATCCAACAAGGTGTACACAGATGAGCAGGCCGCTGCTGATTCCAGAGAAAAGGCCAAGACAATCAGGAACTTTGGTGGTCGCACGCTGCCTCCCAGACTGAACACTGGGAATTACAGCAGGGGCTATGGAAGCTCCAGAGAGATCTCCTCATGGAGGGGTCGTGGCCCTCAGTTTGGAAGCAGCGGTGGCTCCATGCAAGAAAATGGTTATGGTCCTGGACCTGACAGTACTTTTCCTCGTACACCCCATATTGACCGCGACACACTCAAGTACGCGCCCAAATTTACTGGCTCCTTCATAGAAAACTGTTCAGAGGAACGTGAAGGTGAATATTACTTTGACTGCGACAACCCCGACAGACAAGCATTGAGGAGACGACGTCCACCGCGTCAAGATAAGCCTCCACGCTTCCGTCGTCTGCAACAAGAACGGGAACCTGGTTCGAACCAGTGCACAAGCGACGAGTACGTCAATGGCGAATTCACCAACCCTTGGCCTGCTCGTCCTAAAGGGAGCGAAGAAGACACTTGGCCCAGTGGCCCGTACTCCGGAGGACGCACCGGCCAACATGCACCGACGGAGGACTGGGAGACGGGATCAGACAACAGTGATTTCAGCGACTGGAAGGAAAAGCAGGCAGGACGCGGAGGTACGCCAACGCAGGGACACGGCGACGTTCCCTCAGACCCGTGTCACGGCGAAGTGGGCTCTGTTGAGAAAAGGGAGCTTTCCAAGCGAAGCTTTTCCAGCCAGCGACCGCTGATAGAACGACAGAACAGGAAAGGCGAGCCTTCTTTGCTGGAGACGAGTAAGATGATTCGTGCTCCTGATAATTCCCCATCTGCTCCTTTAAACAGGAGTGACACCTGGCAGAATGGAGGCATGTCTTGTAAGAGGTGAGCTTTGGACCAGAAAACGCACAGAACCAGAAGTTTGCATCAATTAAACTTTTATATTGCTTCTCTCCCCCAATCCACCCAGCAGGAGCCAAGATGAGTCAGGCCCTATCTACTGTATTGAGCAGTCGGAGGAGCTGAGTGAGTCCTCCAGAAAGAAATTCGACAAAGAGCTGAAGCCTGGTGCTCTCAAACCAGACATTGCTGAGTCTCTGTCCCAGTATGAGCTCAGCGCCTACCCAAGTAAGTGCTGAATCACTTTGCTTTCTCCCTCAAGTTTAATTTTGAATATCAAAATTTCTCTGTATTTTAGTAGAAGACGATGCTGGTGGCCCCGTTTCTAATCCAGACAGTTATCAGGAAGCATTGTCCAAAAAGCAAAGACATCCACAGGAAGATGACAGGAGAAGGAAGGATCAAGGAGTTTCTGTCAGTTACAACCATCTGTTCCCCAAACAAATGACAAAGGCAAGCTTTTTATTGTGTAATATCTGCATTACAGGTGTCTGTAAAGAGCAGGCCAGTTGCATCCAATATACCGCCTCGTTTTGCCAAGAAGCAGGGAGGCATGGGCATCGATCAATCAGAAGAATCTCTTTCGTCTAATAACTTGGGAACGGAAATCTGGGAGACAAACAGCTCAGGTAATTGAGAGGCAGAGTGCAGTTGTGGAAGTAGCTTTTGAATAACAATTACAAACAAACAAATGTTCAATTAGATTATTATTTCCCAGCTCTTTCAGTGCAGTCTTCAGGGGGAGACTCGTGGACTAAACAGGTGTCTTATACCGGCAGTGAACCAAACTCTGAGGTACTGGTAACAAGACATTTGTTGATGAAAATATTTCTCATTGTCATTCACTAATGTTAATAAACCTCTTCTCTTATTGTCCAAGGACTCTGATGCTGGCCCCGAACAGACTAAAGAGCAGCACAAACCAGGGCCCATTGGAAATGAGCGCTCCCTAAAGCACCGCAAGGGCTCAGAGGTCGTGGATCGCCTGGAAGTTGGCCCCATCACTCCAGTCAACGGCGTGGACCTGCACGTGGACACTGTGCTCCCCGTGCCCCCAATAGAGTTTGGCGTCAGCGCCAAAGACTCTGATTTTAGCCTGCCGTCAGGTTCCACCCCAGTGCCTGTGTCCAATTCTGTCAACAAGCTGCAAGATCACCTCACCACCAATGTGAGTGATACCTGTTATGATCATATCTTTGGAATCAGTCATGGACCAATATTTTTATGAATATTACAATTTTCAGCTCATGAGTATTTTTTTTCCCTCCTCTTGCAGACTATTCCCATGCTCCGTTCAAATCATCTGCAACCCGGCATCAACCTCAACCCTATGTCCTTTCCAAGTGCTGACCTCACTCTTAAGGTATCGCAATTGATACTTCAAGGAGAACTGCATTTTTGGGGGAATTCAAAATCCCTATATAGGAAAAGAACAAGGAGTATTCTATTCTGTCCATAAAAACGTCGCAAAAAACACCAGAAACAGCCAACAATACCCCATTTACATCTCGTGACATAAATATCAGCCATGTATTAGCAGTATTGTAACTAGCGCTTACGCTGAGGGACTACTTTTAGCGGCGTTGTAATCACAGAAAGCTAACTAACTTATACAGCTTTTGACATATTGAGTTCGTGAGCTGCTGCATCGCCTCTAAGTTTGGTAAAAGTTTATGCACATTTATAAGGCATGCCTCTTAATTTTATAGTGAAGGTTGTGTCCAAAAACCATAAAAGTTGGTCAATTTTGGCATTCAACCTGCACCCGGAGATCGCAAGAAAGACAAAAAGACGCTTGTTTGGGTTTTTTTTATTATTTTGTTTTAGCACTTAGCAATAGTGCTACTAGTTGGATCTGCTTATCACTCAGATTCTAAAACTTGCAGCTCATCTTCCCTATATTTAGGCTCATAAATATAAAGCCCTGGATCATCATTGTCCCAAAGTAATGATCATTCTCTCTCATAAAGTCTGCTATGATTAGTTGTTCTTGAAGGGAAAAGGGAACGTTGTGATACTTCTATAACATTGATATGCTGCTGTATTTTTTAAATAACCTAAAAAGGTAAATATTACGTTATTATTAATATGCCTGCGGCTACAATACATATATACTTACAGCATGTGTATAAACAATGAAGGTTTTTTAGAGCGTGAGAGTGTAATAGACACAATGACATGATGTTATTGTTGTTATTGCTATTGTTATCTGACTTTTAGTTATGTTATTGCTATAGTTATCTTACTTTTGCTAACATTTATTTATGAGTTAGAATTTATTTAAAAAAAATAAAATATGTGTGTGTGCTTGTGTTATGTAGAGATAGTGAATAATAGACTAAATTCGGAAAAAGTGCAGTTCCCCTTCATTACAACCGCATTACAGTGGAGGAAATACCATGCACTGGCCAAATTGTTTTTTTTTGTTTTTTTTACGCAAACATTTCAACCATTGTGTTTTTTCAGATGGAATCTGCACGTAAAGCGTGGGAGAACTCTCAGTCCCTTCCTGAGCAGGGCTCTCCAGGGGCAGGTGTCTCAGGAGCTCCGCCTCCATGCAGCATTGGCTCATCCAGCGGCGTCAGCTACAGCTCTTTTGGAGGGGTTTCCATGCCTCCGATGCCTGTGGCGTCCGTAGCACCTTCCATGTCCATGCAAGGTACTACTAACTGTGTGGTATAAAGGTTCCATATATCGTATTTTTCAACAATTCTAAATATTTCCGAGGTCACAAAATAGTGGAAATGGAGGTGTGTTGCTGTTAATCAAGCAATATACTTTTTTATTTTGAAAAATGGCTTTTAGTAAGCCAGAGTGGGAACACTGTCTTTGCTTTAATGCAAATGAGCTGTGATTGTTCACACCTGAAGAGCTATTGTGTAGACATGGGCCGATATTCGTTAAACTCAATTATCTGAACGATAAATGAAAATGGACTTGATACGTTTGCCAGTCTCGATAACCGCTGTGTGCATTCATTGTTACAGGCTGCAAGAGGCAGAGTGGTCACTCTTTGCTGCAGCTGCGGGCGTTCGGTGCTGTGGAGTGCGACAAATTTAATCGCATATGCGCCTGAAAATAGACCGTGCGACTTAGAAAAATAAGTTAAATACATTTCAACCCCTCCATCGCATTTTGGTCCTCAAAAAATAAATCCAAATTTGATAAAATAGAGGAACATTTTCGTCCATCTGTCGAGCGTGTTTTAAATAACCATTGGAAAATCGGACTGTGATTGACCGGAAGTGTTGATCACTCGTGCCAAACAGCTCAATTTTCGTTTCATCTGAACTTTCCTCCAGAAGGTCTTATCTTTGTCCATGTGATGTCAGATGAAACAAAAAATGAGCTGTTTGACCACAATACTCTGCAATATGTTTGGAGAACAAAAGGTGAGGCCTTTAATCCTAGGAACACCATGTCTACCGTCAAGCTTGGTGGTGGTGGTAGTATCCTGTGTGCCTGTTTTGCTGCCAATTTAACTGGTGCTTTACAGAGAGTAAATGGGACAATAAAAAAGGAGGGCTACCTCCAAATCTTCAGGACAACCTAAAATCATCAGCCCGGAGGTTGTGTCTTGGGCGCATTTGGGTGTTCCAGCAGAACAATGACCCCAAACACACGTCAAAAGTGATAAAGGAATGGCTAAATCAGGCTAGAATTAAAGTTTTGGAATGGTCTTCCCAAAGTCCTGACTTAAATGTGTGAACAATGCTGAAAAAACAAGTCCATGTCAGAAAACCAACAAATTTAGCTGAACTGCACTAATTTTGTCAAGAAGAGTGGTCAAAAATTCAACCAGAAGCTTGTGGATGGCTACCTAAAGCGCCTTATTTTAGTGACACTTGCCAAGGAACATGTAACCAAATATTAACATTGCTGTATATATACTTTTGACCCAGCAGATTTGGTCACATTTTCTGTAGACTCATAATAAATTCATAAAAGAACCAAACTTCATGAATGTTTTTTGTGACCGACAAGTATGTGCTCCAATCACTCTATCGCAAAAAAATAAGAGCTGTAGGAATTATTGGAAATTTAAGACAGCCATGACATTGTCCTTTGCAAGCGTATGTAAACTTTTGACTACGACTGTATACTGTATATACATTGTGTGCGCGTGCGTGCGATGCATGGAAGAGTCAATAATTTTTCCCAACTCTGTTTTAAACTGACTAATGTGTTTTTCTACAGGAAGTCATATCCCCCCATTATATCTGGATGGTCATGTCTTTCCCAGTCAGCCACGTCTGGTTCCACCTACAATGACTCAGCAGCAGAGTTACCAACAAGTATGTACACACACAGCCACAGTATTGTGTGTATTTCGTCAGAATTGCATGTTTCATTTGTAAACCCTTTTCAGGCGGCGGCAGCGCAGCAGATTCCCATTTCTTTGCACACGTCTCTTCAGGCTCAGGCTCAGTTGGGTCTAAGAGGAGGTCTGCCAGTGTCCCAGTCCCAAGACATGTTCAACTCTATGCCCCCGTTCAGGTACAGAGCAGTACTTCATGTAGTTTATGTTGTGGGAGTGGCTTTGTCGTCTGACTTATTATCGCCCTCCAGATCGCAGGTTTACATGCACCCCAACCTTTCTCAGCCCAGCCCCATGGTGCTGTCGGGCGGAGGTCCTCTGAAGGGGCCATACTCCCCGTTCCCCGGCCTGCAGCCCTCAGACATAGTCAAGCCCACGTCGGGCTCGCACTATCAGCCGATGAACGGCAGCCAGCAGCTGGTGTATGACAACCAGTTGAACCAGGGGCCCAGCATGGGTTCCTCCCAGTTGATGGATTCTCAACTCATCCAGGTCAGTACACCAGCTGAGAGCTTTTCGGTGTCACGATTCACCTCAGGCTGATTATCTCAACGCCCGTGTGGTTCCTCTCATCAGGTGACCATGCCTTTACCTGGCTCGCAGCTGCGCTACGGCTCGGCTCAGCAGCATCTCATCCTCCCTCAGTCCATCCAGCTGCAGCAAGGCCAGAATCTGTCAGTAGGAGGGCCACGCCGAATGATGCCGCCCGGCTCGCAGCCACAAGTCATGCCCGGTAGCCGGGAGGTAAGTCCCCTCCGAGTGACGGCATGGCACGGCTGGATTAAGTTTGTTTGACTTGCTGTTTTGTTTTTGTTCATTAGAGCTCACAGATGGAAATGAAGGCTTTCCAGTTCTCGGAAAAGCTCAGTCATTCGATGTCTGGAGGCTCCTACAGGTCAGCGCAAGTCACCTATCTTCATCAATAAATGTTTGATGCAGGACTTAATTGCCTCTGTTCATCAGGCCTGGATCTGCTAGCCCCAGTGGCAAGCCATCTGGTCATGGGGGCCCGGTTGGACCTTTGCCCCCTCATTATACACAACAGGTACCTTTTGCTTTAGTCTGAAAACTCCCTTTCTCTAAAATTATTACATATTTTTAACTGAACTATTTGTTTCTGCCCTATAACCCGACCACCCAACCCGCCCCACCCACGACCATCAGGTCCAAGCCGCTCAGGGCAACATGGTGATGCACATGCGACCCCCCACCACCGGCCCCTTCCCCAGCCCCATCCAGAGACCAGTCATGCAGGTCAACAAGCCTGTCATCATCCGCTCCCCCCCTTACTCCAATCCCGGTCGCGACCTCCCCCACCACCGTACCCCTCCCTCGGCCCCCGAGGCCCTCGTCAAAGGGCCCGAGGATGGCATGAAGGTGAGCCACCCCATGTAAACATAGGTAATTTCACTTCTTTTTCTCAATATGTTTTGATTGCTTGTGTAAATGTGATGTTTATGGTCTGAAGGCTGTTTAAAGTAATAGATAGATAGCACTTTATTGATTCCTTCAGGAGAGTTCCTTCAGGAAAATTAATGGCTGGGATTATGTGCGTGGGAACACTGATGTTGGAGATTGTTTGCATTTTGGGGAAATAAAAGGTATAAAATGAAGGATTTTCCATGGTAACACTGAGGTCATCATAAAACTTAAGTATATGTAAATACAAATGAAACTCAAAAACTTAAGAATATTGTGCAAAAGTTATATCATGGCAACAATTTAACTTGTACAACTATAAACTTTTTATAAGGAAACTGAGATATGTCAAGCCGGTATTTGTTATAATTTTGATGGTCATGGCTTATACAGTTTTAGAAAACCCCACATTTTCTGAGTTCCTATTTTAGGGGTTCATAAGCTGTGAACCATAATCATCAAAATTAGAGATGTCCGATAATATCGGACTGACGATATTATCGGCCGATAAATGCTTTAAAATGTAATATCAGAAATGATCAATATCTAATATCAGAAATTATTGATATCTGTTTCAAAATTATCGGTTTCAAAAAGTAAAATTTATGACTTTTTAAAACGCCTCTGTGTACACGGACGTATGGAGGAGTACATAGCACCAATAAACCTTAAAGGCACTGCCTTTGCATGCCGGCCCTGTCACACAAGTGAATGCAAGGCAGACTTGGTCAACAGCCATACAGGTCACACTGAGGGTGGCCGTATAAACAACTTTAACACTGTTACATATATGCGCCACACTGTGAACCCACACCGAATAGGAATGACAAAAACATTTAGGGAGAACATCCGCACCGTAACACAACAGAACAAATAATAATAATAATAATAATAATAATGGATTAGATTTATATCGCGCTTTTCTATTGTTACTCAAAGCGCTCACAGAGAAGTGGGAACCCGTCATTCATTCACACCTGGTGGTGGTAAGCTACATCTGTAGCCACAGCTGCCCTGGGGTAGACTGACTAACAAATACCCAGAAACACTTGCAGCACTAACCCCCTACACCTACACCCCCCTGTCCACCTCAACCTCATGCTCTGGGACTGCGTGGCGCAGTGGGGAAGAGTGGCCGTGCGCAACCCGAAGGTCCCTGGTTCAATCCCCACCTAGTACCAACCTCGTCACATCCATTGTGTCCTGAGCAAGACACCTCACCCTTGCTCCTGATGGGTGCTGGTTAGCGCCTTACATGGCAGCTCCCTCCATCAGTGTGTGAATGTGTGTGAATGGGTAAAAGTGGAAGTAGTGTCAAAGCGCTTTGAGTACCTTGAAGGTAGAAAAGCGCTATACAAGTACAACCCATTTATCATTTATTTATCTCTCTCAGGGAGAGCTTGTCCCAAATTCTAAGCTGCTGTTTTGAGGCATGTTAAAAAAAATAATGCACTTTGTGACTTCATTAATAAACATGGCACTGCCATGTTGGCATTTTTTTTCCATAACTTGAGTTGATTTGTTTTGGAAAACCTTGTTACATTGTTTAAAGCATCCAGCGGGGCATCACAACAAAATTAGGCATAATAATGTGTTAATTCCACGACTGTATATATCGGTATCGGTAATTAAGAAATGGACAATATCGGATATCGGAAAAAAAGCCATTATCGGACATCTCTAATCAAAATTATATCTTGAAATGTATTGAGTTGTACGTCATTTTTAGTTCAACCTTGTAGATCTAATTGCTGGAATAAACAAACTTTTGCACAATATATTTATTTTTTTAGTTTCACTTGTACGTGTAAAGTTTGAGGTATCCAATCCACATGTTTGGGTTTGGAAACAAATAGAACAATAACTGGAACTAGTAAATTCCACTGTCCAACTACCACCATGATACAACTTTATTTACTGTCATTTAGTGTACATGCACCTGGGGATAAGTTGATTGGCAACACTAAATTGGCCCTACAGTGTGAATGTGAATGTTATCTGTCTATCTGTTTTGGCCCTGCGATGAGATGGCGACTTGTCCAGGGTGTACTCCGCCTTCCGCCCGATTGTAGCTGATAGGCTCCAGTGCCCCAAAAGGGAATAAGCGGTAGAAAATGGATTGGATGGATGGATAGTGTACAAAAAATAATGTTTGGAAATGAAGGGGGTTTTGTTGTATGCAATGCAGCAGCTTGGGAAAAAAATAAAAATACATTTTAAGTTGTTAAATAGTCAAAAGTAATGTTTTACACAGTGTTTTAACATTTGTGTTCAAGTGTAAATAAGTAACTTACTAGGTGATTATCTTCAATTAAATCTTCATTATTGTCTTGTGTAACGTATACACACAGTCATATATGAAGCCCAAAAAACACTGAAAAATACTTCAATTATACTAAAATCTGATTTTGTAATCACCTCAGACTGTTTACTCTTCACTGTCAAAATAATAATTATTACCTCTAAACTTAAGTTCGCAAGTTGAAAAAACAACTTTATTTTTGTCCAGCTGCAGCACATTGCACTGATAACCACTGCCCTTCAGAATTGTTGGATTTGCTGTATTTATTTTAGTGATTCATGCTCTTTTAATAATCCCTCACCCCCCTTTTTTTTTTTTTTTTTTTTAAATTGGCACAGAATAAAAGCCTGCGAGACGTGCGCACAGCAGTATGCGAGGGCAAGATGCTTTCCGGGGGGATCATGACCAGCAATCTCCAGGAGCCCCTCTCCTCTTCCACAGGTCACGCCAAGCCAGCACGCACTGGAGCCATCAAACCCCAGGCGGTCAAGTTGGAGGAGGGCAAGGCGTAGTAAAAACAATGGACCTAAACAACAAATATCAAAATATATATGTACAAAAAAATCACCACCCAGCCTACAAACACACAATGAAAGCTCCTTGCACAAGGTCAGAGCCTTACGAGACCATCTGAAGCAGAAGGCAGGGCACCTGGACACTTCTTTATTTCACATGCAAGACTTATAAATATATATATATAAATAAATGAATACATAACCATTTTAAACAGATCTCCTCTACGGTCCTCTTTATTTATTTCGTTGTTAAATCCTTTCTTGCCAAACTGTAATAACTCATAATAAAAATAATAATGGACTTGAGCCTTTACAAATAGGCTTGTTTGGACTTTTTTTTTTTTTTAATTCAAATACAGATGTGTTTGTCGGTGAATGTTCTTGTCACCACAAATTTTATTATAGCAGGAACAAAGAAAATCTGATTAAAGAACATGATTGCATGTCAAGTGTCCCTTCTGGGGTGAAAACGACTTTTACACTCTTGGCGATTTGTTTGGTTTTATTTACCCCTACGCACAAAGAAATCATGTTTCTTTCTTCTATGTGAGAGGAAATGTCTGCATGTGGGCACTCTTACTCCCCCCCCCATCCCCCCCCTTCCAGAACATGTTTTGTACCTCATCATCAGCTCTTGAGGATGTGAATGAAATGTTGGCTTGTAGGTCCATTTTGTTTGAAGGCTCCCCACAATTCCAATGATCATTTCTTTCCGCAGCTCCTATGTGGTCTCTGAGGTGGCACGAGCAATAAATGCAACAAACCAGGGTCCAAATATCTGAACAAAAGACAAACGGGGAGCAGTTTGCATTGCGTAATTCAACCTATTTTTTTTGCTCTTGTGTGTGTGAGAGCACAGTTACAGTGAACCCACAAAGGACTTTTATAGTGTTTTGAAATTGTGAAAACCGTTGGAATCACCTGTTCATTATTATTCTGCCTTTGTTTTATAACAAGACACAACAAAGCTGGTTAATTGAACACGTCTGCTTTACTGTACTGTAACGCTCCATGACACTAATACACAGAAAACATGATCTTGGGACATCTTCTCTGAATGGACTTGCTTTTTGAGAGGGCCCCTTTCACTTTTTTCTGCAAAACCCCCAACTTAACGCTTTATCCATGCAAAATGTTTTTTTTTTTTTTTTAAAGATGCACATTTAATTTTTGGCCCAAAAAAATGGACCAGCGCTTTCTAAGGCTGATCCCAGCATTTTATTTATCCTTCCTTGATATATTTTTGGTCATTACTTGCCCTTGTTTAAAAACAACAAAAAAAAGAGCTTATTGAAAGAAAAGAAATAAAGCGGTTGTGATTTCTTAAATGTTGATTCTGTATTCTCAATTTTCTTAATTAACTTTTTCAATCGGTTGAAACTTTACCGTTTTGCTTTACAATGCCGTTTCTGCTGCTTTCACAATTAAGCTCGCTGTATATTTTTTCCAGCAAATCTTTGTTTAATAAATGTGTATTTGTACAATTATTTCATGTATATCCAATATGATTTCGATGAGTGTACAAACTTTTTTCCATCAATGGCAGCATAAAAACAATCAAGGATTCAGGGGCAAAGCCGGACTTTCTTTTTTTCAACAAAATAAAATAAATATAAAAATTAAAAAAATCGATTTGTCTTTACATTGTGCCTTTTTCTCTCTTTAGTCTGTCTGATTTTATTTCTACAACGTGTCCCTCACATATGGTTCTCATACCATGGTTTGTGGCATACTATATGCCTCAAACTAAATACTAAATTCAGGCGGAGCTGGAGGGTGCGTGACCTGAGTGAGGACAGTCTGTTTTCACGTCCGCTTTCCCACAATTTAAAGTGTGCCGGCCCTCTATATATATAGTTATATATATATCTTGATTGGATTATCCAGAGAATAGTGCTCGATATCTATCAATCAATCAATCAATCAATGTTTACATATATAGCCCTAAATCACTAGTGTCTCAAAGGGCTGCACAAACCACTACGACATCCTCGGTAGGCCCACATAAGGGCAAGGAAAACTCACACCCAGTGGGACATCGGTGACAATAATGACTATGAGAACCTTGGAGAGGAGGAAAGCAATGAATGTTGAGCGGGTCTAACATGATACTGTGAAAGTTCAATCCATAATGGATCCAACACAGTCACGAGAGTCCAGTCCAAAGCGGATCCAACACAGCAGCGAGAGTCCCGTTCACAGCGGATCAGCAGCGCAGAGATGTCCCCAGCCGATACACAGGCGAGCAGTACATGGCCACCGGATCGGACCGGACTCCCTCCACAAAGGAGAGTGGGACATAGAAGTAAAAGAAAAGAAACGGCAGATCAACTGGTCTAAAAAGGGAGTCTATTTAAAGGCTAGAGTATACAAATGAGTTTTAAGGTGAGACTTAAATGCTTCTACTGAGGTGGCATCTCGAACTGTTACCGGGAGGGCATTCCAGAGTACTGGAGCCCGAAACGTGGTAGAGCGCAATATGTATGTATGGGAAAAATCACAAGACTACTTCATCTCTACAGAACTGTTTCAATCGACAGGATTGAGGGAACCTGTGCTAAGGATTGTGCTAAAATCACCTGACGATTGAGGGAACCCCTCATGAAACAGTTCTGTAGAGATGAAATAATCTTGTGATTTTTCCCACACATACATATAGATATATATAGATGTATAGATATAATAAAATAAACATTTATATGTATATATATATATAAATATATATTGCTAGAATTCACTGAAAGTCAAGTCTTTCTTATATATATATATATATATATATATATATATATGTATGAAATACTTTACTCCTAACCACGCCCCCCACCTCCCGAAATCGGAGGTCTCAAGGTTGGCAAGTATGGTTTGAGGATCCATCCATTTCTTACCGCTTGTCCCTTTCAGAGTCGCGGGGGGTTGCTGGAGCCTATCTCAGCTGCATTACTCAACTTGTTTTTGAAAAAAATATATATTTAATAAGCGGTAGAAATTAATGGATGGATGGATATTTAATACGAAAGGGATACGCGGTAGAAATAGATTATT
The DNA here is from genome assembly GCF_033978795.1 of Nerophis ophidion. Taxonomy (NCBI): domain Eukaryota; kingdom Metazoa; phylum Chordata; class Actinopteri; order Syngnathiformes; family Syngnathidae; genus Nerophis; species Nerophis ophidion. The sequence continues at coordinate 18,626,410 of NC_084627.1, forward strand.
TTATTTTTTTAGAAATATAAATATTTTTTAATTTACTTGAATGTTTGTTTTATTTTGCTCTCTTCAATGTAATAACTCACTAATATGTTTTTTTTATTTATTCTTTTTTTACAAATGTATTTTTAAACGCAAACCCCATTTTTCTAATCTGACGTCACAACTGTAAAATTCCAAACATTTTTCGGAGCACAAAAACTTGTCCGGACAAAGACCACCAATTCTTTTGTAAATACAAAGACACGTCGTGGAGTCTTGCGCTGCATTTTGAATAATAAAGGTAAGCTTTTGTTTTTTTCAACTTTTATCAGTCGGTGTTTTAGCCAAGTTCTATAAACGATGTAATGTCGACACTAGCAAGTATGCTAACCGTAACATTTGTATATGATTACTACTTTACGTTAAACCACAATAACGTCACTAAACCCACAGTTTAATTTGTTTTCACGAACCCGACTAGCTATTAGCTAAAAGCTGAGTTTAAAAGTTGAAAACCTTGGAATGGTCACACCATGTTATTAGTAGGACTCTACATATATGTCACGAATTGCTATGTAAGCGTTATCACCTGACGTCACTAATACACCTCAAATGCTATTAGTTGCCTTGTTTAATAAACGCAGGCATTTGCTTAAAAGAAAACGTAAGCACAGTGACTACTCTGATTTCCGAGGGACCTCAAAAGCAACGTGTGTGTTTCCACTTCTGCATGCACCAATATTAGATTGCATAGTTTACTTTGACCGTCAGAAAAATATAAATTTATGCATGAGTATGCTCTGCAGTGGTGTGTAACTATAGTGGTGTTTTCTACATTTATGTTATTTACATGTTGAAACCCCAGTGTGTGTTTCCAATAGCAAAGGTGTTTTGCTGTAGGATGGCGAAGAAAGTGGCCATGCGGCGCGATGAAGGCCTGATGATGATGCAGGAGCTTGACGACCGCCTTAAGGAACAGATTGACAGACTGGAACATGTCCGCTTGGCAGCCGTTGAACTCAAGGACAACCTGGCTTTGGTGAGCGAGACACTCTCATATAGCATATATTTTTCTCAACCTTTTCTGAGCAGCTTATATTGTCAATTAATAAGTTGTTCTTGTAATTGTTGGAGATGAATGCAAACCATAACCAACCATGCATCTCTATAGCTCTTGTCTCAAAGTAGGTGTACTGTCACCACCTGTCACATCCATACTTGCCAACCCTCCTGATTTTACCGGGAGATTCCTGAATTTCACCGCCCCTTCCAAAAATCTCCTGGGGCAACCATTCTTCCGAATTTCTCCCGATTTTCCACCCGGATAACAATATCGGGGGCGTGCCTTAAAGGCACTGCCTTCGGTGCCTGTCGTCACGTCCACTTCTCCTCCATACAAACAGCGTGCTGGCCCAGTCACATATCTGCGGCTTTCAAACACACATAAGTGAATGCAAGCATACTTGGTCAACAGCTATACAGGTCACACTGAGGGTGGCCGTATAAACAACTGTTACAAATATTTGCCACACTGTGAACCCACACCAAACAAGAATGACAAACACATTTCGGTAGAACATCCGCACCGTAACACAACATAAACACAACAGAACAAATACCCAGAATCCCTTGTAGCACTAACCCTCTTCCGGGACGCTACAATATATACCCCCCGCTACCACCAAACCCGCCCACCTTAACCCCCCTCGTCACCCTATCTCCCAAATTTGGAGATATCAAGGTTGGCAAGTATAGTCACATCACGTTGTGACTTATTTTGAGTTTTTTGGGGTTTTCTTGTGTGTAGTGTTTTAGTTATTGTCTTGCGGTCCTATTTCGATGTTGATTGTCATGTACAGATGTACTTTGTGGACGCCGTCTGCTCCACACGCTGTAGGTCTTTGCTGTCGTCCAGCATTCTGTTTTTGTTTACTTCGCAGCCAGTTCAGTTTTAGCTTCGTTTAGCATCAAAGCCTTTTGGGTATTTTTGGTCTTAAGCATTAGATACATTTTTACCTGCGCACGGCCTCTCGCTGTCGTCTGCATATTGTGATCACGACAAACCATGTTCCCGACATCTACAAAGCAATTAGCTACCTGCTGCCACCAACGGATATGGAAGAGTATCACACGATTACGCTGCCGAGCTCTAGACAGCACTGACACTCATCGACTACACATTTGCAGATTATAATTACTGGTTTGCAAAAAATTGTTTTAACCCAATTAGATGAAATTACATTATCTCCCGCGGCACACCAGACTGTGTGCCACGACACATATGGATATCAGTGTTGGAGATAGGAATTCAGGGACCCCATCAAGTCATAAAAATAGGGGCCCACAGTGAATGTTTGGGGTCCCACTTTTTTGTAACCGTTTTGAAAGCAAATGATAAATGTATGCATTATCCTGTTATATCTTACATTCTATATTGTGTTTTGGAAAAAGGTTGTCCTAAACGTTACTTAATTCAATAAAAAAAAAATAATGCAACAGAAAACACATTTTTATGCATATGTAAATGGATTCAGTTATAAACATCCATTTACTTTCTTTTTTCCTTCATGGATCTAAACTTTACTGCTCACTGTATTTTTTTTATATATTTTCTTTTAAATGAGTTGTATGTGGGCAACACAGTGGAAGAGGGGTTAGTGCGTCTGCTTCACAATACAAAGGTCCCGGGTTCGATCATGCGCTCGGGATCTTTCTGTGTGGAGTTTGCATGTTCTCCCCGTGAATGCGTGGGTTCTCTCCTCCGGGTACTACGTCTTCCTCCCACCTCCAAAGACATGCACCTGGGGATAGGTTGATTGACAACACTAAATTGTCCCTAGTGTGTGAATGTGAGTGTGAATGTTGTCTGTCTATTTGTGTTGGCCCTGCAATTAGGTGGCGACTTGTCCAGGGTGTACACTGCCTTCCGCCTGAATACAGCTGAGATTGGCTCCCCCCCCGCGACCTCGAACGGGACAGTAGAAAATGGATGGATGGAAGTTGCATGTGTATTTATTTCCGTATAAAAGTGTAAAAAGTTTTTTTTGCTTCGGTCATTAAATGATAATAATGATGTGCCAGGGCATACATGCATATTCTCACCTGTATGTAGATCATCAGTCGTTTGAAAATAGCCACATCTACACTTTCATGGCAAATAATGCCAACAAACTTTGAATTTGGCAAGTTACTTTTAATGTCAGTGAATACAGTGGCATTCAATGCCTCTAGCATTTCATCTCTGGCTTTGTGATGGCAGCTGTGTGTTCCCTTTAAGAAGGGCAGTATGTGGGGTGAGTGACTTGTGTAAGTGAGTGGGCAAGTTAGGTGAGGGAGCACTAGCATGTTCAGGAGTTTTAATATTATGGTGGATGTCCGGTTGGCTTTGTGGAAAACATAAATAAAGAGTTGTGACAAATCGACGGCCTCATCATTCCAAAGAGCAGAACTGTAGGGACCCCCTGCCGGCTAAAGTGGAGGGTGTCACCCCCGACAATACATCGGCCCTGGAGGGAACGTCTCCCCTGCGCTCCTCGACCACGGTCTGGGAGCCAACAAGCAGGAAAGGTGTAACATGATGTCTCTTGGTGCCTGGTGAGGCTGGATCCTCTAAAATCAGTGCACACGGTCGTAAAAGTGTTCTTTTTCTTAGCCTGTTTACATGTCATGCAAAGCATACTGTATTTCCATCTTCATAAGTGAGTCATTGGCTGAAAAGTGGCTCCCGAAGTCACTTTTCATTGAAGCTTCGCTTCTTGGGTTTATTGCTCACCATGACGAAAACAATACGGGGGAGTCGTATTATCTGAAATGCAGTGTTTGTGATTGATAAAACGTTCGACGAATCAAAATTTAGGAAATTGTGCCGGAAAGTTTATTACTTTGAAGTCAACCAAAAAAAACGCAATAAACAGGGACGGAAATTTGACTCTGCAAACATAAACAAAACAAAACACAGACGGAAAGCGATAATCGATAATAAAAACAAGTAAACCATAGTTTTGACCCGGAGAAGGCAAGGTCGATAAAAAAATATAAATCTGCGCCTCTGATTTCAATGTGTAAAAAGACACAAAAAGTGTGTTAATTCCAACAGTGGATATGTTTGTCATCATGAAGTGACAGTCACGTCTCGTTTTTACCTGCAGGGCGACAACGAGATCTCTCAGTCGCTCAGTGATCATCTGGAGTGGTTGAATCATTTGTCAGAACGTGTAGAGAGTCTTCACATGAACACTGCTCTTTTTGTGCAGGTAAGCACTCAAACACAATTGGGTTGAATATTTTAATATAATCCCTCTAATTTACTTACTGCCTGACTTGTTGACGAACTCCAATCGAAACACAGCCTCATTTTACACGATCTGTGCTTGGCATATAGATCGAGTCAATAGGTGGGTTGCAATCACGTGACCTCGAGGCACATCCGGGCACTTCTGGGTTTCCGGCGGCGCTCTAAGACTTATTAGGCTACTGTTTATTTACCGGAATCAGTGCAGATTTAGGCCTATTTTGAAGGGTGGAGGGGCTAGCAGGGTGTATATATTTTCAAAATGTTCTTATACATATATATATATATATGTACACAGTGGGGCAAAAAAGTATTTAGTCAGGCACCGATTGTGCAAGTTCTCCCACTTAAAATGATTACAGAGGTCTGTAATTTTCCATCATAGGTACACTTCAACTGTGAGAGGCAGAGTGTGGAAAAAAAAATCCAGGAATTCACATTGTAGGAATTTAAAATAATTTATTTGTAAATTATGGTGGAAAATAAGTATTTGGTAACTTCAAACAAGGAAGATCACTGGCTCTCACAGACCTGTAACTTCTTCTTTAAGAAGCTCTTCTGTCCTCCACTCGTTATCTGTATTAATGGCACTTGTTTGAACTTGTTATCTGTATAAAAGACAACTGTCCACAGCCTCAAACAGTCAGACTCCAAACTCCACCAACGCTAAGACCAAAGAGCTGTCGAAAGACACCAGGAAAAGAATTGTAGACCTGCACCAGACTGCGAAGAGTGAATCTACAATAGGCAAGCAGCTTGGTGTGAAAAAATCAACTGTGGGAGCAATTATCAGAAAATGGAAGACATACAAGACCACTGATTATCTCCCTTCATCTGGGGCTCCACGCAAGATCTCATCCCGTGGGGTCAAAATGAACATGAGAACGGTGAGCAAAAATCCCAGAACCACACGGGGGGACCTGGTGAATGACCTGCAGAGAGCTTGGACCAAAGTAACAAAGGTTACCATCAGTAACACACTACGCCGACAGGGAATCAAATCCTGCAGTGCCATATGTGTCCCCCTGCTTAAGCCATTGCATGTCCAGGCCCGTCTGAAGTTTGCCAGAGAGCACATGGATGATACAGCAGAGGATTGGGAGAATGTCATGTGGTCAGATGAAACCAAAATAGAACTTTTTGGTATAAACTCAACTCGTCGTGTTTGGAGGAAGAAGAATACTGAGTTGCATCCCAGGAACACTACACTTACTGTGAAGCATGGGGGTGGAAACATCATGCTTTGAGGCTGTTTGTCTGCTAAGGGGGACAGAACGATTGATCCGTGTTAAGGAAAGAATGAATGGGGCCATGTATCGTGAGATTTTGAGCCAAAACCTCCTTCCATCAGTGAGAGCGTTGAATGGTTGACCAAATACTTATTTTCCACCATAATTTACAAATAAATTCTTTAAAATTCCTACAATGTGAATTCCTGGATTTTTTTTCACATTCTGTCTCTCACAGTTGAAGTGTACCTATGATGAAAATTACAGACCTCTGTCATCATTTTAAGTGGGAGAACTTGCACAATCAGTGGTTGACTAAATACATTTTTTTCCCCAATGTGTATATATATATATATATATATATATATATATATATATATATATATATATAATCCGTCCATGAATGAGTATATCCGTTCGGCCACTTTGTTCAATGCAGAAGTCTGATCTACAAAATTTGCAGGCAGCATACCCCTTACCCTTCGAGCTGTCCTGGATGAACTGAAATCATTTTTTCCAATCCTTTAGGAACTTGCAAGCGTACTTTTTCTTACTTGTCGTTCCCATGACTCTTCTTCGTTCTTCTGCTTCTCCTATGTTATGTTTTTGAACATTACTACTTGCCGTAGATTTGAGGCAATGCGTGATGATGTTGTGTGTCTGTGTATTAACGTGCCGGCTGGAATAAACACACGCTGAGAAATAGCTCTGTACCTGCCTACTTTATGGGTTATAGATAAACCTATGGATAACGGAGACATATATAATAGTCTCCTTTTCAGGTGAGAGAGGACGCTAAAGGCAGTGCCTTTAAGGCACGCCCCCAATATTTTTGTCCGGGTGGAAATCGGGAAAAATTCGGGATAATGGTTGCCCTGGAGATTTTTGGGAGGGGCACTGAAATTCGGGAGTCTTCCGGGAAAATCGGGAGGGTTGGCAAGTATGCTTAGAGGCAAATATAAAAGCGATCACGAAAGAAATATTTAAAATGGGATGGAGTGGATTTTCACTCCACTCTATTCACTAACAGACCAACAAAGTGCTTGACTGGCTAACTTATTGGCCTACTGACCAAATCAGTGACCAACTAATTGATTGGATGACTGACTAAGTAACTATCAAATCTGATTTAGCAACTTACCAACTGACTAAGTCATTAACAAATTGATCAATTGGCCTGATAAATAACTAACTGGTTAACTACCCCACTTGTCAGCTATGTTACTTATTGACTACCTAACTTACTAATTGGTTGAACAACTTACAAACTGAATGACTAATTAGCTGGTTGACAGACTGAGGAACTAACAAACTAACAGGCAGATCAAACTACAGCCTATGCCCTGACACGGTTAGTGCCTGGTGTAGGTAACCACCATAAGACATGTTCTGTAGGTGTTGATAGATCATGTCGACTTTTGTATGGTGTTTGACTTTTTGTTTCCTTCCAGATGAATCCAAAGCCTCGGGCCTGGTCAGGGAAGCAGGGATCCAAACATGGATACAGCTGGGGGCGTGTCCACGCGGCTGATGATATCCAGTCTGAGCTGGCATGGTCCCCCATGCACACACGGAGAAACAGTGACGCTGCCTCTGAGATGTCTTGTAACTGGTGACACCCATGGTGAAGGATTAAGGGACTACACCACCAAGATGATAGAACTCAACATTACATCTCATGTCTCATTCTCCTCACTGTTATTACTAACTATGTTTACGTATGTTGTCGTCATTACATGTGCGGATAGAGCCACTAAACCACCAATTAACTGGCAGACAAACTCATTGACAGAGAAAGTCATTCTTAAATGAACCTACTAACAAACACACTGACTAACTAACAAATCGGTTAAGTGACAAACAACCTAAATCATTGATCAACTGATTAACTAACTCATTGGCTACCAGACAAACTAACAAGGGGACTGACACAAGTCACCAACTAACAAACTAATGGCCTAAGTGACAAATTGTCTCACTTGTTAACTAACTGTCCAACAAACTATTTTGCTGACTAATTAACTTACTCACAAACCAAATGTTTGACTAAGTGACCAACAGTTAGGTTAACTGTTTAACTAACTTACCATTGGTCTGACTAATTAACTAACTGATTGACCAAGTGACCTACTAAAAATTGGGTAACTGACCAATTAACAAATTATTTGACTGACAGTTTACCTATCGACCAACCAACTATTTGGCTAACAAATAACCTTACTAACCAAATTAACAATTACCAAATAACAAACTTTGACTATGTGGCCAATAAATGGTCTACCTGGTTAACTAACTGACCAACAAACTATTTTCCTAACTGACCGAATGAACAACTAACACATTTGATAACAGACCAACTACAAAAAACTAATGATTAACTAACAGACCAACCAACTATTTGGCTTACTGATGAACTAGCTGGCCAAACCATCTAACTAACTGATTAACCAAATGCCCAACTGAAAAATGGGCTAAATGATTAGCCAACTGACCCTCCAACTCTTTTCTCAACTGACTAACTAACACATTGATTGACCAATTGACCGACTAACAGATTGGATAACTGACCAACTAACAAACTGTTTGAAGAAGTTAACAACTTAATAATTGGCTGAGGAACTAACTAACTAATTCTGACCAACTATATATGCTTTTTAAGAACAATAGTACCTCCCTGTTAAAATCAATAAAACAAAAGATTTGGTTTGTGTTATTTTGTTACTGCAGTAAATAGAAGATATGAATTGGTGAATTTTATTGCCAAAACATTATTCACAGTTCTAGCAATTGTATCGTCTATGATGATTATGTGTAACTACTGTAATGTTTTTTAACCTTTTTTGAGCCAAGGCACATTTTTTTCATTGACAAAATCCAGAGCGACACTATACCATCATTGTTGTGCGCCAAAAAATTTACTTTTTAGCAAATCTAAGCTTAATAATACACCCAAAGAAAGCTTATTGTCTTTTTCTGCCTTTTATTCCCGCGCTTACTTTTTTCACTTCCAGGTGTCCAACTCATGTCATCATATCCTGTGTCCCCCGCCCTTAAGTTCCCCTTACAATGGTTCCAGTATTGTCCTGCGACCCGAGTAACCAATACATGACACCACCTACAGAAAATGTTAAAAACGAAACTAGATAGCCTGTATTGTGTTTAAAAAGAACTCCGGCTTATTAGTGATTCCCAGAGCCCAAAAAAGTCTGCGGGCTATAGAGCATTTTTTATTCATGCTCCAGTACTCTGGAATGCCCTCCCGGTAACAGTTTTAGATGCTACCTCAGTAGAAGCATTTAAGTCTCACCTTAAAACGCATTTGTATACTCTAGCCTTTAAATAGAACCCCTTTTTAGACCAGTTGATCTGCCGTTTTCTTCTTTTCTGCTCTGCCACCCTCTCCCTTGTGGAAGGGGGGGGCACAGGTCCGGTGGCCATGGATGAAGTGCTGGCTGTCCAGAGTCGGGACCCGGGGTGGACCGCTCGCCTGTGCATCGGTTGGAGACATCTGCGGTCCTCTCCAAGGTTTCTCAGTCATTCACATTGTTTTTCCTTGCCCTTATGTTGGATCTGAACCAAGGATGTCGTTGTGGCTTGTGCAGCCCTTTGGCACACTTGTGATTTAGGGCTATACAAATAAACATTGATTGATAATATAATTGATATATTGACAATATAAAGTCGTTTTCATCAAATACCTGACGCATTTTTTGGATATGACTTCAAATCATAACTCATTATTATTTTGTCTCAAAGTAGGTTTACAAGGCAATGAGCCACCTATTGGTACAGAAGAGTATTACATGGTTACTCTGCTAATTTACAGACAGCACAGACACTCTACAACGGCACATTGTTTGCGGATTTTAATTAGCCTTAGTGTGTGAATGTTTATCTGTGTTGGCCCTGTGATAAGTGGGGACTTGTCCAGGGTGTATATCCCGCCTTCCGCCCGAATGCAGCTGAGATAGCTAGCCTCCCCGCGACCCCGAACGGGACAAGCGGTAAAAAATGGATGAATGAAATTATTGGTTTGAAAAAATATTTTTCCGACGAATTAGGTGAAATTGCATAATATCCCACGGTACACCAAACAATATCTCACGGTACACTGGTCTTTATAATCTGCAACATTTACAAACAATCGAGAAATAATCAACACAAGTACAAAAACAGTAAAAATCAGCGCCAAGGGGTTGTAAACTCATTAAAGTAACTAAAATAGAATGCAATATATATATATATATATATATATATATATATACATATATATATATATATATATATATATAATACACATATATCATATTACACCTACAGTATACTGGCTAGACTGGCTCACCTGCACTGGCTTCCTGTGCACTTAAGATGTGACTTCAAGGTTTTACTAACTACTTACGTATAAAATACTACACGGTCTAGCTCCAGCCTATCTTGCCGATTGTATTGTACCATATGTCCCGGCAAGAAATCTACGTTCTAAGGACTCCAGCTTATTAGTGATTCCCAGAGCCCAAAAAAAGTCTGCGGGCTATAGAGCGTTTTCCGTTCGGGCTCCAGTACTCTGGAATGCCCTCCCGGTAACAGTTCGAGATGCCACCTCAGTAGAAGCATTTAAGTCTCACCTTAAAACTCATTTGTATACTTTAGCCTTTAAATAGACTCCCTTTTTAGACCAGTTGATCTGCCGTTTCTTTTCTTTTTCTCCTCTGTCCCACTCTCCCTTGTGGAGGGGGTCCGGTCCGATGGCCATGGATGAAGTACTGGCTGTCCTGAGTCGGGACCCAGGATGGACCGCTCGTCTGTGTATCGGCTGGGACATCTCTGCGTTGCTGATCCGCCTCCGCTTGGGGTGGTTTCCTGCTGGCTCCGCTGTGAACGGGACTCTCTCTGCTGTGTTGGATCCACTTTGGACTGGACTCTCACGGTTGTGTTGGATCCACTATGGATTGAACTTTCACAGTATCATGTTAGACCTGCTCGACATCCATTGCTTTCGGTTCCCCTAGAGGGGGCGGGGGTTGCCCACATATGCGGTCCTCTCCAAGGTTTCTCATAGTCATCATTGTCACCGACGTCCCACTGGGTGTGAGTTTTCCTTGCCCTTATGTGGGCTCTACCTAGGATGTTGTGGTTTGTGTTGTGGTTTGTGCAGCCCTTTGAGACACTAGTGATTTAGGGCTATATAAATAATGATTGATTGATTGATTGATAAAATACACATTAATTTTTGTAAAATTCCTTTTCAATTTTTTTTCATACAGTGAAAAACTGAACTTTTTTAAAAAATGTTTATAAATTTCAACAATTACAAACAGTAAGTCAATCAATCAATCAATGTTTACTTATATAGCCCTAAATCACTAGTGTCTCAAAGGGCTGCACAAAGTCAAAGAACAATATAAAACATTATGAAAACAGCAACAGGGGGTTGTACATTCAAAATGACAAAATAGAATACAAAAAATATATATTTAATAAACAAAGTGCAAAGCCATAAGCTCATTCAGATTCAATAAATAACTTAAATTTGGAACACAGTATCATTGTTTTCACAGCTTTTTTGTTCGAAAAACACACTCAACTAGCCCGATTGTAGCTGAGATAGGCGCCAGCGCCCCCCCGCGACCCCAAAAGGGAATAAGCGGTAGGAAATGGATGGATGGATGGGATAGTACAGTTGTTGGGGTGTATGACGTAATGTGACGCCATGTGTGAAATCAGGACATGTCCAAATATGGGTGTCAGTTCCCGGCCTTCCCCTGCGGTGGCGCTGGCGTGCTTTGTTGACTCCGCGTCACTGTTCACTCGTGTGGTGTCAATAAAGCTTTAGGGAGAACGCGTGGGGTTGGCTCAGCTGCCATAGAAATACTTCTAGAAGGAAAAGAAGGTCGGACAGAAAATACGAATAACAACGCTTCGGGAATTGTTTTAGGCCTTAAATTGACTTGGAGCGTGTGAAAAGATGGCAGAAAGCGACTGGGACACCGTGACTGTTTTGAGGAAGAAGGGGCCGAGTGGTGCTCAGTCCAAGTCCAAGCAGGTCAGGAAACAGGACATAACACTCCAATAATGCTCTTTCTGGACGCCATGGCTTATTAAATGTCGTCAAGACTGCACTAAGTCAACAATACACCCGAGTTTTCCCACATAGACGTCAGCGTGCTAGTTTGAGTCGTCGAGCTAACAATGCTAGCACTTCGGAGCTCGCTAGCACAACAAAAATGTTTTGTGTTTTTATAATGGAGACAAAGGAAGAATGTTAAAAGATAATACATGTAAGCCAGGGGTGTCAAAAGGGTGGCCCGGGGGCCACTCAGCTAATCGTTTACCGGCCCGCCACACATTCCTCAAAAATTACAAAATTGATAGTATTGAAAAAAAAAAAAAATAAGTGGAATGAGGTGAAATCTAATGAAGAAAAGTGGCAATGTTTGTTCCTTTTGTCTTTTTTTTTTTTTCCATTGCTCAAAGAAAAAAAATTATGTTATAATGAATTCCATCCATCCATTTTCTACCACTTATTCCCTTTGGAGTCACGGGGGGCGCAGGTGCCTATCTCAGCTACAATCGGGCGGAGGGCGGGGTACACCCTGGACAAGTCGCCACCTCATCACAGGGCCAACACAGATAGACAACATTAACACTCACATTCACACACTAGGGCCAATTTAGTGTTGCCAATCAACCTATCCCCAGGTGCATTTCTTTGGAAGTGGGAGGAAGCCGGAGTACCCGGAGGGAAGCCACGCATTCACGGGGAGAACACAGAAAGATCCCGAGCTACGCAGGACCTTCGTATTGTGAGGCAGACGCACTAACCCCTCTCCCACCGTGAAGCCGTTATAATGAATTATTACTTTAAAAAATATCACTTTAAAATGTTTTATGTGGAAAAAATATTGCATATGTTGTGTGGTTGCCTTATAAAAACAAAGTTTTGACAAAAGAGCATAAAACAAACAAAGTAATAGTTCAAACTAGGGCTGGGCAATATTGGCTTTTATTAATATCGCGATATTTTTATGCCATTTTGTGATATACGATATATATTACGATATTTTGCCTAGGCCTTGAATGAACACTTGATGCATATAATCACAGCAGTATGATGATTCTGTGTCTACATTAAAACATTCTTCTTAATACTGCAATAATATATGCTACTTTTAAACTTTCATGCAGAGAGGGAAATCACAACTAAGTCAATTGACCAAAACTGTATTTATTAAATACTCTTCATTCTCTCTCGGGTGACTTTTTAAATGAAAGAACATATTAGTAGTGTTGCTACCTTTTTGTAGTAACACTTCTGCTGCATACTTTGCATATTGCTGTTGTCTGCTGAATACCTTCCCACTTAAAGCCAAACCACCGCCAGATGATGGACCCCCTGCTCTTTATTTTGGGCATTTATTGTTCTTCCTCCATTTGTGATCAGTTTCGCACCTTCTCTCTCTTGTATTGTCTCAAGCGCCGCTCCACTCGACCTGCCTTAGCTTACGTCAGGGGTGGGCATTACGTCTATCTCAAGCCAGGCATTAAAAAATATACATAAAAATGAGCAATCATCAATCATACCAAGACTTCACTTTCGTCAGTTGTTTGACATTCTCGGCACCCGAGGATCTTGTGAGATGACGCTGGCTGCTGCGAGCTCATATTTAAGAAAAAAATCACTAACAGGGCGGACGCAGAGAAACACATTTTATTTCTAGAGATTCCGTACCTACTGTCAAAACTCTAAAGACCGACAGCACAGTTCCTGTCTTCACCATAAAAGACCTGTTTCATCCTGCCTGTGCTAACAAAATAAGAGTCTCAGAAAGCTAGCGTGCACAAGCTAGCAAGCTACGGAGTTTGATGCCAATGTATTTCTCCCCCGCCCTCAGCGACCGCTTTCTCACTTGCTTGCCCACCCGCACACTCACTGACGTCATTCACCTGCTGCCAGACATTAAAGGGCCACACACATATGCTACTCTCATAACAAAGTGTTTAAAAACGAGTATGCAAGTTGGACAAATGAGATGCCAAATCCAACCACTTTCATGTGTTATTGGACAGAAAGGACTTTTTTTCCCCTCCGTTTGAAAATGCGGACGTTATCAGCACCACTGTCTAATTCCAATCAATGCAAGTCATCAGAATCAAATACACCAACTTATATTCTTGTCTTCATGAAAGAAAGGAATCTATGTGTGTTAAACATGCTTGTATTATCATTAAACACCATTAACTTGTTAACAAAAATGTCTCTTTCATAAATAAATAAATATAAATTATAAATAGGAATGAGGTAGATCTCCTCGACTTGGTCAATTGAAAAGTAGCTCACCTGCAGAAAAAGTGTGAGCGCCCCTGGCCTACGTTATCCATGCTGCTACCTCTCTTATCGGCGAGAGCTATGACGCTAGACTCCCGAGAGTATGTGACGTATGTAAGAAGGCGGGCTTGTTTTCCGTCTCTGAGAATGAGAGACGAGAAAGAGTGAGAAACGCCAGTAATGTAATCCACGCAGCTAAAAGCAACTGTGTGAGAACATATACGATATAGTCATTTTCTATATCGCAAAGAGACAGACGTGCGATATATCGATATATCGCCCAGCCCTAGTTCAAACTTAAAATCGACAGATATATCGGAAGTTGATCTTGAAATTTAAGTGTTAAAAAAAAAAACGAATAAAAATGTATCACTTTGTGAGTGGGGAACCTTTCGGATCTCAAATATATTTAGTAGGATTTTATTTAACTTTTCACTGTGATTACTCAAAAATATAAAATAAATAAAATCAATGGTGTCCTGCATTATTGATCTTTGAGGGCTTTATTTGCTAAATAAAGGAACTCTCCTGAAGGAATCAATAAAGTACTATCCATCTAAATACTGCATATTTCAGTTTTACTATAAACAACAAAGTTGTCTTTGACAGAAAAGGCAGAAAACCTTGTTTTACTTTATATCAACCTCAAGTTGATATAGAGATTTACTGTAAGCATTAAATAACAAATAATAATTTGACTTATTTTTAACATTTTAGTGACTGAGACCCTCTATGCTCCCCAGGAGCCCTAAGGATTAAAGAAAAAAATTGTTATGGTTTGAAAATGAAAAATGTCAAAATGGCCCCCGCATGTTTACATTTTTCTGTGTGCGGCCCTCTGTGGAAAAAGTTTGGACACCCCTGATGTAAGCGCACTAAAAAGTGAGCCAGTTTAACCTGTAATACTGCTATTAGGGTTGGCTACGTGTGCAATTATACCTTGATGACAGCTAAATGTAAAGAGCATATTACTGGTAATGAAGCATTTCACCCTTTTTGTTATGTGTATTGAACACCAATACACGTGGAAAAAAAAAAATTCAAATACCATCCATCCATCCATTTTCTACCGCTTATTCCCTTTTGGGGTCGCGGGGGGCGCTGGCGCCTATCTCAGCTACAATCGGGTGGAAGGCGGGGTACACCCTGGACAAGTCGCTATAAAAACAAACGCACTGGTAACTTAACACTTCCTTAAACTACTAGTTTGACTATCCCACTTACACGACTAACCCACAAATACAGTTAGCTTAAGCCAGGTGTGTCCAAAGTGCGGCCCGAGGGCCATTTGTGGCCCCCAGCTAATTTGTTAATGGCCCCGGCCCGTTCTAAAAAATATCATAATAAAAATGTCAAACATAAAATAGTGTAATAAAAGAGTAAACAGTGACATGTAACAAGAAAAAGTTGCAGTGTTGACACTAATAACACAAAGCTGCCATGTTATTGACCTGCTGAAGGCTCCAATTACTTCACTGGAACAATTTCACTTTCAGATATTTTGGGGGGATATTATTACATATTTTGTGCGAAAAAAGTTTTCTTTCACAAAAAAGGGCATCAAACAAACAAAAAAGTATGAAAAAAATGATAAAATCTTATAATTAAGAGAGCTACAGACTTAAGCGTTAAAAGTAAAAAAATACAAATATACATTTGTCTTATTTTCAACACTTATTCTTTTTTTATTGATATGAATTATTGACCTATTTAGGGTTCCAATTAATTCATGTCAACTATTCCACTTTGAAATGTTTTGGGGGAAAATGTTGCATAGTTTGTGTGTTTGCAATATAAATAAGGGTTTTGACATAAAGGCCATAAACATAAAAACTAAATTTAAAAAAATGTTATAACGACAGACAGACCAGAAGTTGATCTCGAGATTCAAGCGTGTAATGAAAAAAATAATAATTTATGACTTAATTCTTACATTTTTATGACTGAGACCCTTCTGGAGACCGGGGCCCAAACTTGAGGAAAGCCATAAAGGTAAAAACAACAACTATTGTATTGCTTTTAAAAAAGAAAAAATCAAAATGGCTCCCGCATACTTTGATTTTTCAGTCTGCGGACCTCAGTGGAAAAAGTTTGGACACCCCTGGCTTAAGCCATTGCTAGCCAAATGCGTGGGTGTGTACAACAAAGTGTCACTTTTGCTTTTATGTAATTTATTCCATTGTGAAATACAGATGTAATGTCACAAAAGGTTGTGCGAAAAGTGAAGCGCTCCAAGTGCATTTAATGCGTACACACATTTGTTGTATGTGCTATTTTGACTATGTCGAATTGCAACGATTGTATTGTTTTCATCCATCATATTCTACTTGCATGACGTGTCCGACAACACCAAAGGTACATATGAATTAAGGCTGGGCGATATAGGCCATGTCACGATACACAATATATATCTCGATGTTTTGCCTTAGCTTTGAATTAACACTTGATGCATATAATATCACCAGTATTATGATTCTATGTGTCTACATCAGGGGTCTCAAACTCAATTTACTTGGGGGCCACTGGATGCAGATTCTTGGTGAGGCTGGGCCGCAGTATAAGATTTCCTAAAACAAATCTTTTAAAATGTCCATTTTTATTTTCAATACAAAATGAAATCAAAATATAAATGAACAAAATGAGGATTAAGTAATGTGAGGCAATGCAAATCAAACAATAAAAAAAACAAATACCTGTTTGAATTGGTCCAGGTTATCGGGGACTGTTATTACTGACGGACAGGTGTCGCGGTGCGACTGCAGCCAGGCACGTAAGAAAACCCTCGTCTCCATGGCAACGTTTCTGTTGCTTCCACTCATTTGGGCTAACATGACGACTCAACGTGTTACTCGTATGATTCGTGCTGGGGTCAAGTGCACCACAGTTTTGTATTGTAGTGTTGCTCGGTCCTTCGGTGGAGTGCTTCAGAAGCTATCGGACCGCTCGTCTCCCCGGCCCAGGCTGTTAACAGCGGCGCTGGGGGAGGGAGCTCGAGAGAGAGAGAGAGAGAGAGAGCGAGCAGGAAGCCGAGCGATGAAGAGCGCGTGCGGGTCTAGTGGAAAAGCGGCAAAACGTTTCTCTGCTTGCATCACGCAAGTGACGTCAATGTCCGGCCTTCGAGAGTCACATACCACACGGTGATTGGTAGATTCCTTTAGCTCCACACACACACCGCTGTCAAGCGCCATTCATAAAACTCGCGGGCCGCATTAACATACTAGCATTAAACTTTCATATTAAGGTGGGGGCAGCAAAACGGCCCGTGGGGCGCGTGTTAAGAGACCCGTGGTCTACATTAAAACAATGTTGTTCATACTGCAATAATATATGCTCATTTTAAACTTTCATGCTGAGAGGGAAATCACAACCAAGTCAATTGACCAAAACTGTATTTATTAAACAGTTATTAAGCAGTGGCACAAACATTCATGTCATTTCCAAAACAGAAAGTGCAAGATTGTTAGAGACATTTTAAAACAAGCTATTAGTGCACTTTTGTGCATGATGTCACTAAGATAACATATCAAAAGAACACTAAATAAAGTGCATTTTTTTGTACAGAATGCCACTAATATAGTTTAAAACAAATAAAGTGCACTTTTGTGCATGATGTCACAAAATATTTCAAAAAACTGTAAAAATAAAAATGAGCTGCATAATAGGAAATCAAATTGTGTATGTACTTCGCTATGTGGTAGGTTACTGTGGACGTGATCTCCTTTTGTTTGTGACTGTTGGAAACAGAAGACGCCAGCCTCAATTTGGTCAGTGCTGGTTGCTTCGGCATTTTGTTGGGTGTGGCACCGACCGCAGATGTTTGGCGTGTGGAGTTTCGAGCACATTTCATTCTCTTGAAGTTGACTTTTAAAATTATGCTACAAATTAGTAGTGTTGCTACTTTTTGTAGCAACGCTTTTGCCACATACTTTACATATTACGGTTGTCTGTAATTAACATCTTCCCGTTTAAAGCCAAACCACCGCCAGACGCTGTACCCCATGCTGTTTTTCTTGGGAATTTATTAGTCTTCCTCCAGTTGTTACCAGATTCGCACCTCCTCTCTCTCTTGTATTACCGCTAGCACCACATTTAACTTCACCCATGCCGCTACCTGTCTGCTCCGCGAATGTGCGCTTGTTTTCTGTCTCTGTGAGAAGGAGAGACAAGAAAGAGTGAGAAGAGCCTGTAGTGTAATGCCCCCAGGTAAAATAAACTGCGTGAGAACGTATACTCGAAAACTCATTTTCTACATCGCACAGAGACAAACCCGCAATATATCGAGTATATTCGATATATCGCCCAGCCCTAATATGAATTGTGATTACGATACCTCGATTACCAATTTAATGTTTTCAACAGTCCGTGTTTTCCCTTGCAGGCAATCAACTCAGCCCAGAGACGTGGGGAGGACGTGGAGACAACCAAGAAATGTAAAATGATATTCTGATAAAAGCCCCATGAAATTGTGAAGTGATGTGATTGGTGTTTCATAACAAAATATTTTCAAACTGTTGTTGTACTGGCAAAGGTGTGACTTCCTTGCATCTTAACAGCTGTTGGGTTTTTTTGCACCACAGTAGAGTGAAACCATTCAGGATGAATAGTTTGTCCACGAGGCGCTCAGATGTAGTCTGTTTCAGTAAGTCTGAGATTGGAGTTGGTGAATTTATGAAGCAAAACGTCTTAGTTCAGTTGTCATTATTCAATGCCCTGAGAAAACTTTGACCTGGATGAGAATAACTGTAGGAAACGAGTCTTTGCAGACATTAGTCACCTTTCGAAGTTGCTGCTGTGGTTTGAAATGGACACGCACCAAACTGTGTGTACTTGTCAAAGAACACCGTACGCAAACTGGGCCTGTATTGGGTTCGATGAATTAAAAAGTGTTGTTCTTTCTGTTTAAAGCTAGAATTGTAGTTTTTTTGATTCAGAAAAAAAGAATAGCACTTGACAATACCTAATTTTTTGTATTACAAATACACTGTTTTGCATTTAGAAAAACCTGAAATTTAACTATACAACAGTTGTGTATTTGTCTCTGTGTGTGTGTGTGTGTGTGTGTGTGTGTGTGTGTGTGTATATATATATATATATATATATATATATATATGTATATGTATATATATATATATATATATATATATATGTATATATATATATATACATACATACATACATACACAGTATGGTTCAAATGGACACACCTCAATGTGTTTTCCTTATTTTCATGACTATTTACATTGTAGATTGTCACTGAAGGCATCAAAACTATGAATGAACACGTGGAGTTATGTACTTAACAAAAAAAGGTGAAATTGGTGAAAACACGTTTTATATTCTAGTTTCTTCAAAATAGCCACTCTTTAAACTCTTTGCATTCTCTCGATGAGCTTCAAAAGGCAGTCACCTGAAATGATTTTCACTTCAAAGGTGTGCTTGAAGGTCATTGAGAGAATGCCAAGAGTCTGCAAAGCAGTAATCAGAGCAAAGGGTGGCTGTTTTGAAGAAACTAGAATATAAAACATATTTTACCTTATCTCACCTTTTTTTGTTAGGTACAAACCACGTTTCCGTGAGTTGGGAAATTGTGTTAGATGTAAATATAAACTGAATACAATGATTTGCAAATCATTTTAAACTCATATTCAGTTGAATATGCTACAAAGACAACATATTTGTTCAAACTGATAAACTTTTTTTTTATTTTTCAAATAATCATTAACTTTAGAATTTGATGCCAGCAACACGTGACAAAAAAACTTGGGAAAGGTGGCAATAAATACTGATAAAGTTGAGGAATGCTCATCAAACACTTATTAGGAACATCCCACAGGTGTGCAGGCTAATTGGGAAGAGGTGGGTGCCATGATTGGGTATAAAAGCAGCTTCCATGAAATGCTAAGTAATTCACAAACAAGGATGAGGTGAGGGTCACCACTTTGTAAGCAAATTGTCAAACAGTTTTAGAACAACATTTCTCAACGAGCTATTGCAAGGAATTTAGGGATTTTACCATCTATGGTCCGTAAAATCATCAAAAAGTTTAGAGAATCTGGAGAAATCACTGCACGAAAGCGATTACATTACAGACTTTTGATCCCTCAGGCAGTACTGCATCAAAAACCGACATCAGTGTGTAAAGGATATCACCACATGGGCTCAGGAACACTTCATAAAACCACTGTCAGTATTTACAGTTGGTCGCTACATCTGTAAGTGCAAGTTAAAACTCTACTATGCAAAGCCAAACCCATTGATCAACAACACTAAGGAACGCCGCTGGCTTTGCTCGGCCCAAACTCACCTAGGATGGACTGATGCAAAGTGGAAAGGTGTTCTGTGGTCTGACGAGTACACATTTCAAATTATATTTGGAAACAGAGGATGTGGTGTACTCCAGAACAAAGAAGAAAATAACCATTCGGATTGTTAGAGGCGCAAAGTTCAAAAGCCAGCATCTGATGGTATGGGGGTGTATTAGTGCCCAAAGCATGGGTAACTTACACATCTGTGAAGGCACCATTAATGCTGCAAGGTCCATGTTATCATGGACGCCCCTGCTTATTTCAGCAAGATAATGCTAAGCCATGTGTTATAACAGCGTGGATTCGTAGTAAAAGAGTGCGGGTACTTTCCTGTCCCGCCTGCAGTCCATACTTGTCTCCCATCGAAAATATGTGGCACGTTATGAAGCGTAAAATTCGACAGCTCGCCCCATCTTTGTTTGTGAATTACTTAGCATTTCATGGAAGCTGCTTTTATACCCAATCATGGCACCCAAATGTTCTCAATTAGCCTGCACACCAGTGGGATGTTCCAAACAAGTGTTTGATGAGAGTTTCTCGAATTTATCAGTATTTATTGCCACCTTTCCCAACTTCTTTGTCACGTGTTGCTGGCATCAAATTCTAAAGTGAATGATTATTTGCAAAAAAAAATGTTTATCAGTTTGAACATCAAATATGTTGTCTTTGTAGCATATTCAACTGAATATGGGTTGAAACTGATTTGCAAATCATTGTATTCCTTTTATATTTACATTTAACACAATTTCCCAACTCATATGGAAACAGGGTTTGTACATAACTCCACGTGTGTTCATTCATAGTTGCATGTGTGTGTGTTATACATACAGTGAATCTGGAAAGTATACACAGCTTCTTCACTTTTTTCATATTTAAATGTGAATTAGTTTTTGTCAATATTCTACAGAAAACATCCCCCTAATGACAATGAATAAAGGGTGGCTTACCAAGAATAAAGAAATCACACGTACATAAGTATTCACAGCCTTTGCTCAATACTTAGTTGATGCACCTTTGGCAGCAATTACAGCCTCAAGCCTTTTTGAATAAGATGCCACAAGTTTAGCACACCTATATTTGGCCAGTGTTGTCCATTCCTCTTTGCAGCATCTCTCAAGCTCTTTTAGATTGGATGGGAAGTGTTGGTTTTCATCCAGGATGTCTTTGTACATTTCTACATTCATCTTAGTCTAGTCAGGGCGGTGCTTAAGAACCCAATGGTCACTCTGTCTGAGCTACAGTATTCCTCTGTAGAGGGAGGAGAACCTTCCAGAAGGACAATTATCTCTGCAGAGATCCACAAATCAGGCCTATATGGCATAGAGGCCAGGCGGAAGCCATTCCTTAGTAAAAAGTTTGCTAACATGCGTTAGTTAATCTCAACCCATGATAAACACAATTTTCTGGTCTGATGAATGCCAGGCATCATGTTTGGAGGAAACCAGGCACTGGTCATCCCCAGGTAAATACCATCCTTACAGTGAAGCATGGTGGTGGCAGCCTCATGCTGTGGGGTTTTTTTTTAGCTGCAAGAACTAGATAACTAATCAGGATAGAGACATTCTGGTTGAAAACCAACACTTAATCCAATCTGATGGAACTTGAGAGGTGCTGCAGGGACGAATGGGCAAAACTGCCCAAAGATAGGTGTGCCAAGCTTGTGGCATTGTATTTAAACAGACTTGAGGCTGTAATTTCTGCCAAAAGTGTATCAACAAAGTATTGAGCTAAGTCTGCGAATACGTATGTAGATGTGATTGTTTTAATATTTTTAAACACATTTTCATAAAAAACTTCTCAACATTGTCATTATGGGGTACTGTGTGTATAATTTTGAAGAAAAAAATTAATTTTATTCCTGTTTTGGAATGAGGCTGAAACATAAAATGTTGAAAAAAGGAAGCACTGTGAATACTTTCTGGATGCACTGTAGATATATCCAATTTATAGGTAATTTCCCTTGTCGATCATTCAAGTTTTTCCAAGTCTACATGACTGCTCTTTCTGGCAGGGGCTGCGGGGCAGAACAAGCAACAACTTGTGACAAAGAACACGGCCAAACTGGACCGCGAGACGGAGGAGCTCCATCACGACAGGGTCTCCTTGGAGGTGGGCAAAGTCATCCAGAAGGGGAGACAAGATAAAGGCTTGACCCAGAAAGACCTCGCCACTGTGAGTCTGATACAAAACATTAGCGGTTCAACTTAATAAATCACCTGCATAACTATTGTTTTGCAAAATATTCTGTGTTTTTTTTAGCATAAACTTGAATAATGCATTAGTCTTAAAAGTGTAACTCTCAGCATTTTCACTTTTACATTGTTGTATTTTCGCCAACGTCTTTCCACAGAAAATCAATGAGAAGCCGCAAGTCATCTCGGATTACGAGTGCGGGAAAGCCATCCCCAGCAACCAAGTCATGGGCAAGATCGAGAGAGCCATCGGTAAGAATGACCTCGTCTTTATAGATGTTTCTGTCAGCCTCTGCATAAATACGTTCCCTCTTAAAGTACCCTATTTTTTGGACTATAAGGCATACTTGCCAACCTTGAGACGTCCGATTTCGGGAGGTAGGTGGGCGAGGTCGGGGTGGAGGCGTGGTTGGGGTGGGGGGCGTGGTTAAGGGGGTGGCGTATAATTCACCAACTCTAGTATTTCATATATATACATCATATATATATATATATATATACATATATATATAAATACAAATACATATATATTTATGAAATACTTGACTTTCAGTAAATTCTAGCTATATGTATTTATTTTATTATATATATAAAACATAGAAATAGTTGAGTTTCCGACGGCACCTATCAAATACACTAATAAAAACACAGTTGTTCTACTAACTGTATACTGTGCTTGCTGGTTACTAAAAAAAACACCTTTCACTATTTGAGTAACCTTTGTTCTGCCATTTGCGAATTGGCGAGCGATCTCCCAATCCGGTTAACATCCTTCACGGATTTGTTGTAGACATTTGCAAATGAGAACGGGATGTTGCTTCCAGCTATCAGCAATGCCATATTTGTCTCAGCATAAGATACACCATGGGGTCTCCATTTTGCGAGGTGCCCATAATACTGGGTTGTGAACGGTGCGGCGGACGCTTTGTGCTTCACTGACCGTTCATGGCTGAATATCCATTCGGCCAACGTGTTCAATGGAGAAATCTGTTCTACAAAATTTACAGGCAACATACCCCTTCCCCTTCGAACTCTCCTGGATAAACTGAAATTCTTGTTTCCAATCGTTCTGGAACTTGCAAGCGTATTTCCTCATTTTGCCCGTCGACGGTGTAATATATTGGGTTGGAGTCAATAACCAGGTGACGTGATGAAGTTACGTCTCTTTACTTTGGGCTTTAGAACAACAGACTCCCTAATGCATGTTCCTTGACTGCACTTAAATGTAGAATATATTTACATTCTATTCTATGTACAGTAGATGGCAGTATTGACCTGTTTAAGAGGGTCAAAACATTGAGTCAGGTCTGACTCAAAGTTGGGGGGCGTGGCCTCCAGCTCCACTTGAATTTCGGGAGATTTTTGGGAGAAAATTTGTCCCGGGAGGTTTTCTGGAGAGGCGCTGAATTTTGGGAGTCTCCCAGAAAATCCGGGAGGGTTGGCAAGTATGCTATAAGGCGCACTTAAAATTCTTTCATTTTCTCAAAAATCAACAGTGCGCTTTATAACCCGGTGCGCCTAATGTACGGAATGGTAAAAAAGTGGTAAATGGTTGTACTTGTATCGCGCCTTTCAGCGCTTTGACACTATCTCCACCTTCACCCATTCACACACACATTCACACACTGATGGCGGGAGCTGCCATACAAACCAGGACCCATCAGGAGCAAGGGTGAAGTGTCTTGCTCAATGACACAACGGAAGTGACTAGGATGGTAGAAGGTGGAAATTGAATCAGTAACCCTCAGATTGCTGGCACGGCCACTCTACCAACTTCGCCATGCCATCCCCGGAATATTAATCAATAAATCAAAAGTTTATTTACATAGACCTAAATCACAGGTGTCTCAAAGGGCTGCAGAAGCCACAACGACATTTTCGGCATAGATCCCACATCAGGGCAAGAAAAAAACTTGTCCAACTTTGTATCCCAAAGGAAGGGGACTTGGAGGGGACCACAGATGTTGTTTTTGTAATATTTGTATAACAGGACACACAGGGCTGTTAACAGTAACAAAATGCATGGCGCCCTCTGCTGGTTGCTGCTAACACATTATGACTTCACTGCATAACATCCCACTGGTTGTGTTTCCAGGCCTGAAACTGCGTGGGAAGGAAATTGGCCAACCCCTGGAACCAAAACCTAAGAAGAAATGAACACAAAGCCTCGAAATCAGCCCCTCCCCCCACGCCGCCCCCCAATCCCTCTCCCCGGGCTGATGTGACCAGGATTCCTGCCCTAAGGACCTGGTTCTCCACTTGTATCACAGGCTGCACACGGACAAGTGGTACCAACACAACAGAGCGTTTTCTTTTTCTTTTGGGCTCCTTTTGGCCAACATTTGCTTCCACTGTGGCATGACTCGCTCTAATTATGGCAGAAGGCGTATAATCCTTTTCAACAATGTTTGTATGATCAGGTGAAGGCTTGAGCATGTTTCAACGGCCAAAAGTGCTTGAATGCATCTTTTTTTCACACACTTAGCGACAGTTTGCGTGGATGTCATTAACAGTGATGAAATGTTTTTAATGCTCTGCTTTGTTTCGTTGGAAAATAAAGTTTGGCTATTCAGACTTGAAAGTCTTTTTATTGACTATCTAAGGCATTTTACAATGTTTTATTGTCTTACAGTGAAAGCTACATGTTTGTTTAAAAACGTGTGTTTTTTTTTTCATTATAAATGTCATTTTTTGGACTAACACTAATTAGAGGGTATATGGAGATTTTATCTTTTTTTTGTAAAAAAACAAAAGAAAGGTATTCTAAAAAATGTTTTAAATCTCAAACTGACTAACATAATTGACAAAAACATGAAATCAATGATTTTTGTTTTCATGTATTGTTTTACAGTCAAAGCTACATTTGTCACTGTTTAATAATGCCATTTTAAAAAGTAAAATATTCCTTTTTGAACTCACCTTAAAAAAATGATAAAAACAATGATTTTTGCAATTATGTATTTAATTGTTTTTATGAATTATTTTACAATCAAAGCTGCTGTACATTTTGTCACTGTCCATTTCAAATCATGTCTCCTTTTTTTTAATTAAAAATGTGCCTTGTTTTTTGACTAAAACAAAAATAATTAGCAAGTACATGATAATAGTACCTTTTGTTGTCAAAAGCAAACCTGTCGTTTACACAAAACAACAAAAAGGTGTTTAATGCACAAACTTTGGCTAAAATAATTGACAAAAACGAAAAATATTTTTAAAATTTGATATTTCTTGTTTGTATTGTCTTTTTTTTTTTTTTTTTTTACAATCAAAGGCACACTTAAAATCCTTTCATTTTCTCAAAGATCTACATTGCGCCTTGTGACCCGGTGTCCCTAATGTACAGAATAATTCTGGTTGTGCTTACACGCCTCAAATCTATTTCAATTTGGTACATGGGATAATGGTAAGTGTGACCAGTAGATGGCAGTCACACATAAGAGATACGTGTAGACTGCAATATGATGCCAGCAAACAACACCAAAACTTTAAATGTTCCATTAAGAACATAGAAAATTACAGACGGCGTTAAAAAGTCTTTCTAAATGTTTTAGTACGACTGAACCACGTGATGGATTGTCGGCGCATTACAGCTACTACCATAGTCAGACATACAAATATTATGGTGTGTGTGTGTATATTGCCCCCCAAATGGCACCCATTATAGACATATAATCTGGTGTTTTGTTTCACAATACAACATTTCTTACCACCTGGTACCTGTTGATGTGTATTTGGGATCTGGATAAGTCCGAAAAATTTGCGCTCGTCCGCCATTGTAGTATTATTGGAGGTAAAAATATTTTTTGTTAAGGAAACACAATTTTTGGGGGTTTTCGCATTAATGCGTGGGTTCCCTCCGAATACTCGGGCTCCCTCCCACCTCCAAAGACATGCACCTGGGGATAGGTTGATTGGCAACACTAAAATTGGCGCTAGTGTGTGAAAGTGAGTGTGAATGTTGTCTGTCTGTCTGTGTTGGCTTTGTGATGAGGTGGCGACTTGTCAAGGGTGTATGCGCCTTCCGCCCGAATGCAGCTGAGATAGGCTCCAGTACCTCTGCGACTGCGAACGGGACAAGCGGTAGGAAATGGATGGATGGATGGGCTTTTTTTTCTTTTTTTTTTACAAAGAGCTATTGTTTCTGGATAATACAACATTTTGTATCTCTTTTTTTTCCCGGATAGAAACAGATATTATATATTGTATGAAAAACAAAAATTCAATACCTTGATTTTTAAAAACATTTGTAAATATTTGATCCTTTTTTTTAATAGATTAGATTTTTTTCACTTATGCATTTAAAGGCCTACTGAAACCCACTACTACCGACCACCTAGTCTGATAGTTTATATATCAATGATGAAATATTAACATTGCAACACATGCCAATACGGCCTTTTTAGTTGACTAAATGGCAATTTTAAATTTCCCGTGAAGTGTCTTGTTGAAAACGTTGCGGAATATGACGCGTGACGTCACCGGTGGTAGCGGACATGTTCTTCCAGCACCGATCACGGCTAAAAGTATTCTGCTTTTATCGCATAATTACACAGTATTCTGGACATCTGTGTTGCTGAATCTTTTGCAATTTGTTCAATTAATAATGGAGACTACAAAGAAGAAAGATGTTGGTGGAAAGCGGTGTATTGCAGCTGCCTTTAGCAACACAAACACCGCCGGTGTTTCTTTGTTTACATTCCCTAAAGATGACGGTGAAGCTTTATTATGGAACAGAGCGGTCAAGCGAACATGTTTCTCTACCACATGTCAACCGGCAGGTTTTGGTGAGAAAATGGTGGTAATAAGTCGGCTCTTACCGTAAACATGAGCGGAGCTTGTGTCGTTCCTCCTGCAGCTGTCAAAGAGGCAGCTGCGACTCTCTTGGCTCCTCCATGGCTTCCCTCAGAGACACTGGCGGTCACCACACCCCTCTGACTTTCAGGTATGACTATATAATCTCACTAAAACACTAGTAACACAATAAGCAGATAAGGGATTTTCCAGAATTATCCTAGTAAATGTGTCTAATAGCATCTGAATGGCTCCCACTACCCTTGTCTTTTTTTTCTTTTCTTTCTTGTAGTCCTTCACTCTCACTATCCTCATCCACGAATCTTTCGTCTTCGCTCCAATTAATGGGGGAATTGTCGCTTTCTCGGTCCAAATTGCTCTAGATGCTGGTGGCCGTAATTGTAAACAATGTGAGGATCTGAGGAGCTCTACAACCCGTGATGTCACGCACACATTGTCTGCTACTTCCGGTACAGGCAAGGCTTTTTTTTATTAGCGACCAAAAGTTGTGAACTTTATTGTCGATGTTCTCTACTAAATCCTTTCAGCAAAAATATGGCAATATCGGGAAATGATCAAGTATGACACATAGAATGGACCTGCTATCCCCGTTTAAATAAGAAAATCTCATTTCAGTAGGCCTTTAAATGCATTGTGATGTTTTGTTTCTGGCTCCACGGTGGCAGAGGGGTTAGTGCGTCTGCCTCACAATACGAAGGTCCTGAGTAGTCAGGATTCAATCCCGGGCTCGGGATCTTTCTTTGTGGAGTTTGCATGTTCTCCCCGTGAATGCGTGGGTTCCCTCCGGGTATTCCGGAGACCTCCCACTTCCAAAGACATGCACCTGGGGATAGGTTGATTGGCAACACTAAAATTGGTCCTAGTGTGTGAATGTTGTCTGTCTATCTGTGTTGGCCCTGCGATGAGGTGGCAACTTGTCCAGGGTGTACCCCGCCTTCCGCCCGATTGTAGCTGAGATAGGCACCAGTGCCCCCCGCAACCCCAAAGGGAATAAGCGGTAGGAAATGGATGGATGGATGGATGGATGTTTTGTTTCTGTAAAATAAGAGCGGATTAAACACTACCTACAATTGACCGCTAGATGTCAGGATAGCTCTATAGATATTAAACCTTTACACGTTGGGATAGGCACACGATGACGTATGCTATTACAATAAGCAGTTATTCAGCTACAATCATAATAAAACAGATTGCTTCTGACAACATTCATATTGCGTTTGAAGTAAAAAAAAAAAAGTGGTCTCATCTTTGTTCGGTTAATGTTTACTGTCACTCTCAGAGGATTTGGTCTCAAAATAAAGCATGCATTGGGACAAATAAAGAGGGGACATTAATTGTTCCTGGAGGATATTCCAACTGCTGTTTCTGCTCTCCTGGAACAGCTTCTCCATTGGCCAGATCTCCATAGCAACATGCACAGTCCCACCTATGACAAGGAGCAGCCAGTGCTTTGGAAGCTGGGATGTGAAGCGGAGAGGGTGTGTGCCGGGGGCTCAGTCAAGGAGGGGGGTCTACAAACACAGGATTTGGATGTGCAAACTTGACGGGGGGGTTGCTGTTTTAGCCCAAGGCTGCAAACCGAACATCCCACCATAAAAACAACCTGTTGTATTTTTAACTTAAAAAAAAAAAAAAAAAATCGGCATTTTCCCCACCCATTGTAGGCAATAACCTTTGGAAATGTGACGCATAAAACAGCTAAATTAAAAAAGATAGCCAATGCATACAAAATAATAATATTGTTGTAAATAAAAAAAAACATGTAGAAGTGCGCCTTACGACTCATCTGGCGTTTTGTTGTTTTGCGACATTAAAACTCCACCTGCGGCAACCATTATGTCTTCAATGGCGGCGTTTCTGTTACGAGGTAAAACATTTTGTTGGCTAACACGCAAAGTCGACTATTTAAGTACGTGAAATTTAGTTGTATTTCACTTATCTTCACTTTTTTTCTACTATTTTAAAAGTACGTGAAATGTAGTTTTTTTTCGCTTACTGTCACTTTTTTTCTACTGTTTTCCAATGTTAGCAGAGAGTGTAAACATAGCTTCAGATTAATTGAAACTTTTATTAGTACAAACCCCGTTTCCATATGAGTTGGGAAATTGTGTTACATGTAAACATAAACGGAATACAATGATTTGCGAATTTTTTTTCTACCCATATACAATTGAATGCACTACAAAGACAAGATATTTGATGTTCAAACTCATAAACTTAATTTTTTCTGCAAAAATTAAGTAACTTAGAATTTCATGGCTGCAACACGTGCCAAAGTAGTTGGTAAAGGGCATGTTCACCACTGTGTTACATCACCTTTTCTTTTAACAACACTCAATAAACGTTTGGGGACTGAGGAAACTAATTGTTGAAGCTTTGAAAGTGGAATTCTTTCCCATTCTTGTTTTATGCAGAGCTTCAGTCGTTTAACAGTCCGGGGTCTCCGCATTCGTATTTTAAGTTTCATAATGCGCCACACATTTTCGATGGGAGACAGGTGTGGATTGCAGGCGGGCCAGGAATGTACCCGTACTCTTTTTTTACGAAGCCGCGCTGTTGTAACACATGCTGAATGTGGCTTGGCATTGTCTTGCTGAAAGAAGCAGGGGCGTCCATGAAAAAGACGGCGCTTGGATGGCAGTATATGTTATTCCAAAACCTGTATGTACCTTTCAGCATTAATGGTGCCTTCAAAGATGTGTAAATTAACCATACCTTGGGCACTAATGCACCCCCATACCATCACAGATGCTGGCTTTTGAACTTTGTGTGGATAACAATCTGGATAATTCGCTTCCCCTTAGGTCCGGATGACACGATGTCGAATTGCAGCCCTTTGAGACACTAGTGATTTAGGGCTATATAATCATTGATTGATTGATTGATATTTCGAAAAACAATTTGAAATGTGGACTCGTCAGACCACAGAAAACGTTTCCACTTTGCATCAGTCCATCTTAGATGATCTCAGGCCCAGAGAAGCCATCGGCTTTTCTGGATGTTGTTGATAAATGGCTTTTACTTTGCAGAGTATAGCTTTAACTCGCACTTACAGATGTAGCAACAAAGTGTTTATAGTGACAGTGGTTTTCTGAAGTGTTCCTGAGCTCATGTGGTGTTATCCTTTAGAGATTGATGTCGGTTTTTGATACAGTGCTGTCTGAAGGATTGAAGGTCATGGTCATTCAATCCAAATAAGTGTTTGATGAGCATTTCTCAACTTTATCAGTATTTATTGCCACCTTTCCTAACTTCTTTGTCACATGTTGCTGGCATTAAATTCTAAAGTTAATGATTATTTGCACAAAAAAAAATGTTTTATCATTTTGAACAGCAAATATGTTGTTTTTGTAGCATATTCAACTGAATATGGGTTGAAAGGGATTTGCAAATCATTGTATTCCGTTTATATTTACATCTAACACAATTTCCCAACTCATATGGAAACGGGGTGGTTTGTACAGTATAATACAGTCATCACACAAGTTTATCATCAGAGTACTGTTTATACATTGAATTATTTACAATCCGGGGGGGGTGATGTTTTTGGTTGATATCAGCACTTCAGTCATCAACAATAACATCATCTGAGAAATGGACATTAAAACCGTGTAGGTCTGACTTGGTTGGATATTTACAGCGAGCAGTGAACATAATGAGTTCAGAATCCATAAGAACAAGTATATACATTTGATTATTTACAATCCGGGGAGGTGGAATGCTATTGCTGAAAGTCAAATGAAAACCACCAGATTTTTAAAGTGAGAAAATAAATGCAGTTTATTGTTGGACACACACAATGTTAGAAGATTAATAACGACATGAAACCATTTGAAAATAAAAACAAATGCATGCAGTCCGTTCTCACCACTTTTATTTGATATCAAATGTTGCTACTTCCTAATAAAACAGGCTTCGGTGATACAAACTCCAGTGACAGCTACAGGATAACAAATAACATCATAAATATTACATTTAACTGCCGCTCACATTGCAAGTTTGTTTTTCAAGACCTGCTTGCGGCTTGTTGTACTATTGACTGTACAAAAATGGATCGGTGTCGTGAAAAGCCAGTTTCACAACATCAACCCTGCCATACATTTATTTACATTTTGCGGAGTCACACCAAGAGCAGAAGGCACGGCGTCAAAATCTTTTAGATAGAAGGAAACAAAAGTGAGCAGTATGTCGAGTTGCAAGTTGTTCCATCAGCAGATGATTAGACTCACGACACAATGTTGTACATCGGTGTACAATACTTTGCTCAAGACAACAGCATTGGTGCCAATTAATACTTTAAATACAGAACGGAACTCCAAACAGTGTTACAAGTGTAGCATTAAATAAAAAAAGAATATTAGCGATGTGAGAATGTTACAAAATGGACGGTTGGTTGAAGAATGTAGCGGCAGTGCTAACAGGAAGTTATTTGTTTTATAATGTCTCCTTTTTTAAAAAGCAAAACCTTGGCCTGTTTAGGTAAGAGTACTAGGATAGACCTCTGCTGTAATTAATCAGACAGTATACAACTCCTTATTTCTTTGATTTAAATTCAAATAGGTGGGGATTGAGAAGGGAACCAAGAGGGACGCCAATCCCTAAATATTTGATTGAGTGACGATTATGGAGGTCTTTCAAGTGTAATAGTTTGATTTAATATTTGGTATTGGAAGCCAGAGTTAAATGAACACTAATGGGGATCAATGAGTGAACCTAAAGGTACTCTACTTTAAATGGAAGCCAATAAGAAACCATTAGAAGAGCAATCAAGCCGCATATAACTGAAGATTCACAGAGAGAGACCTCTTAAATCCTAATTCATAATTTTTCCAAGAAGTATTTAAAAAATTGTATGCTTTTAACTTTGTGGGAACAGTTTGTGAAAGACAGTTTGTTCCTTTTCTGTTTCGGAAGAATGCACAATAATTCCCATATTTTCCTCCAATTTTAAGGGTATGTCCTAATGCCTGTGTCCATATCCAGTGGTTTGTGACATTATCAGTCTCTAATAACTTATTTATATGCTAATATTTTTTCCAGCAAAGTGAGTCATCACTTGAGCAAGTACAGCAGCTCAGCAGTGTGACACAGAGCCAGGGGGTGAGCCGAGGAGAAGTACTGACAGCACAACCAGTCCTCCAGCTCTGCGTTCCTTTCAGGCTCCAGCGACCGCTCTGCGAATTTCATCATCAGCAGTGCCCGTTTTACGTCCAGCCAGTTAAGGAGGCCCTCATGTCGCGCTCCGTCCGCCAAACCCCTGCTCTGCCCCTGCCTCTCACACTGTTGATCCATCAGGTCCTTTCTGGGTCCCCACAGCAGGCTCTGTAGGATGCGCTTGGCATCCTGAATGTGGATGCGCTTGATGGGGTCCGGTTGGAGGAGGAGCTGCGCTAGTCGCTGGAGTCCGGCAGAGTACAGCGACAGAGATGGGATGGCAGGTAAGTCTTCGCAGCGGTAGTCCTGTTCCCTCAGGACTGGGCTGACCTCAAAAGGGTTGGGCTGGTGGAGCAGCTCATAGATCAGGATGCCTGTCTGGAATTCATCGAATTTGCGGTATTGGGCGGCCGACACGATCTCAGGGGCCAGCCGTGCGTGGTCCCGTTTCACACGAGGGTCCACGGCGGTTGACGCAGCATCGTCGGTGGTGCGTTGCTTGGCTTTGGAAAAGTTGCTGATCAGGAGACGAGGGAGGCGACGCTGACTGTCTGCGGTGCTGAAGCCATTAAGTGTCTCAGTCTTCTGGATGGACAGAGTGCTTTGTTTGTGCTGGTGAGGAACCAAAAGGAGATTCTCTAGGCAGAGGTCGCGGTGCGTGACTCCATGCTCCTTCAGGTGTTCCAGACCATTGCAGAGCTGCAGTAGGAGGAAGCAGACACGGCGCTCGTAGTCTTCTGGCTGGCTTTTGTGAAAGGAATCAAACTCTCGGGCGAAGTCAGCTGTTGTCTGACGAGGGATCTCGGGCGTGATGACCACTACTCGCTCTCGCTCTGCCTGCTGACCGGATAAAATCCCTGCAGGCGAGGTCGGCACCGCAACCTGATCGGACGGCAACATGCTCTGGGGGACGCATGCCAGAAAGTGTCCACAGTCCTGCTGCAGGTTGAAATGGGCGGGCACGCTCTGCTGCACCGACAGACCGTAGAGGTGGCCCTGCTTGGATTCCAAGGACGGACTCTTGCAGATCTGACGAGGGAGGAGGGATGAACAAGAAAGGAATGGAGAGGGGAGGGGAGGAATTCCAGGGAGGGAAGCCAAGGAACACAAGAAAGGAATTGTTGTTAGAAAGGTTTCAAGGTCAGTGCCAATTCAGTTCCTGTTCCCATTCATGTGAAATCAATGCCACTGATGCAAATCTAAACATAATCCCTGGCTGAAGGTTTTAGACACCATAAGAAGAGGATTTTTTTGGTTTTAATAGCTATTTTTTTGTTCTAATTTTGAGACACTAAAGTAAAAACAAGTATTCAAGACTGTTTTCAGTGCTTTTGGGTCACATTTAAAAATTATTATTCTTTGTGTTTTTCCTTTGAATTATCATTCCAGTTGGGTCAAGAACATAACATTCTTAAGATAGATTATTGTTTTGAGGTTTTATCAGACTGGAAATTCCAACAGGTTAGTAAGAATGAATGAGTAAGCCTGCGGGCATCCGGGCTGGAGTTTCAAATATTGTACAAAGAGCCACTAAAGACTTTAGGACAAAGGTCATGGGAGGACTGAATACTTTTGTGTTTACATAGGAACCTCTATTAGGACCATAATGTTGTGTAATACCTGGACAAAAGTATTAGAATTCATCAAATTGTACAAGCCCCGTAAATTCCATCCATCCATTTCCTACCGCTTGTCCCATTCGGGATTGTGAATTATTTCCTATATTTAGATTGAAATATGTGGGAATCAACAAGGGATCCCAGTGGAACACTCCTCCCTATATTTGATCGAATAAGAATTATGGGGGTCGGATACTATGCCTTTTAAGTGTGAGAGTTTGATTTGATATTTGGGATTGTAAAACCTGTGTTGAATGAAAACAAGTGGGAACCAATGAGTTAAAATTGAGGGGCTTCAAGGTAACAAGAAATCATATTAGAAGAGCAGTGAAGCCGTTACAGCTTGATCTCTTTAATCCTTATTCATAACTTTGGCAAGACATATTTAGACAGTTGTTTGCTTCTAGGTTTTAATAGTTTGGGAAAGACAAATTAGTTCCTTTTCTAGCTTTGCATCAGCAGCTTCAAGGACTGCTTGTTTAGTACATTATTTTCGGGTATTCCTTCCCGCCGGTCCTCTGCCTCGAGTCTTTCATGGGTCGTACAGCTCATCTTTGCGGACGTCTTCTCCGGTTTTGGAGCTATTTAGCCAATAAAAGTGATTGCTGTTTCAAAATGATTAGTTCCATCTCCGACAACAATGTGGATATAGCTTCAGTCGCCATTGTTTCCTGCAACTACTGCACACAGGAACCTAATAGCTGGTCAACAAGAGCTTGAACTACTCCTCACAAAAGAGGATGCATACCGTACATAGTAAAGTGTGTCGGAAATTAAGGGGCCTCTGACTGATTAATTCACCGATTTGGAGGATTAATTCAGTGGCTGTTTGAGTCTTAAACATTGCGGGGCTTTAAGCTAACAATAAATGGTATTACAAGTGCAGTGAAGCTGTACTGAAGCTACACGGAGAGATATTATAGCTTGACCTCTTTAATCCTTATTCATAATTTTGGCAAGACATATTTAGACAGTTGTTTGCTTTTAAGTCTGTGACAACAGTTTGGGAAAGACACTTAGTTCCTTTTCTTTTCCGGCAAGACAAAGCGAGATTTATAAAGAGCCAGACCTGGAAGAATGCACAATGATTCCCACACTCTGAAGTTAGATTAAGGTTTTGAGGTTTTATTGGACTGAAAATTCCACCATGGTTTGTAAAGATGAATGAGCAAGCCTGTGGGCAGCCCTGTTGCGGTTTCCATAACTGTACAAAGACACACTAAATACTTTAAAACAAAGGTCATGGGGGGACTACACTACACCCCCTTCCTACTTTTGTTGTGTTTACATAGAAACCTCTTCTGGGACCATCCCATCTTGCAGTACCAGAACAAACAGGACTGTCACCTAATTTTAACCTCTTGACCATCGACTTGGCAAATATCACCACATGGGTTGTAAACCAAAAGTAGTATTTTGAAATTACCTTCACAGCGTAGGAGTTGCTGGGGTCGGAGGCGCAGGCAGCAGAATAGTACACAGCATCTCCGGCATTGCAGCTCGGCTTGTTGGACGTGAGCCTGAACAGCGACCAGTTGCTCTCCTCGAATCTTAGTCGGTTCTTTTGGGAACCTGTGAAGTGTTCCTCGCATTTTAGAGCTAAGCGGCGCAGGGACTCCGCATACAGGCCCCCTAGTTTTGAGTACACTCCTTCCCTGCTGTCAATGTTACTCAGGAGGGTTTGTAACTGCAGACTGGAGCCCAAATTGGCAGCAGGGCTTCCTTCAGACGGCATAAAAGGTGCGCTTAGCTGAGGGGAAGAGGAGCAGGTGATGCTGCTTCGGCAGTGGCCACCCAAACGTCCATGATTCTTAAACGGATCATCCAAAGTCCAGGACCTCAAAGGTCGGGCAAGCGGGGCATGACAATGCTCTAGAGACTCATTGGAGGAGAAGATAGGTCTTGGGTCATCAGAACTGGACAGCATACTGACCCTGCAGATTCCATCGTTGGGTCGGCACACATTGTTTTCCGAACCAGTGAACGGTAGACGTGGGTAGCCTCGAACAAAGCCCTTCGAATTGGCGCTATCGGGAGCTGACACTGTGCGGTTGACCATCTTTTTCTCCGGCAGTGGAGGTGGCTGGTTAGCTGAGCTGCTAAATGTGGGAGGGTGAGGAGAACCAGGCGTTGAGGTCGCTGGACTTCTCAGGAATGGAGAGGAGCAGGACAACCTTGTGGCATCCCGAGATCCTGATAAGAGAAAGGATTGTTCATTGTTGGAAAAGATCTGTTGTGTATCCATAGAAAAACATCTTCCTGAAACTAACCTTCTTACTGATTGTAAGTCAAAATCTCCTTACCTCTTGTCTTTAATAGAGCTGAAAATTTCCATCGTTCCACCCGAACATGAGACATTTGTGAATCAAGACTTTATGGCAACGCCAGAGAAGACAGTTACTGAGATAATAGTGTGCTACGAAGGAGGGAGGAAGGACGACTGTACAAGAAAAATCTAAGGATGTAGCCAATCCCTCTTTGCCTTGTTATCAGACTCTATGATTATCTCTTCAAACAACGCTGGAAGCCAGGAAGTTGCAGCAATTACAAGTGGGTTTTTCACATGGAAGATGAGGGTAATTTCCACTAAAAACAAGAGGGGGACACATGGCGGCTCATACTTGCATTTAAATTTTAGGCGAGAGTTCATACTAGTAAAAATGGAAATTTCGGGTCTCAGTCACAAAAAAGTGTATTTGTGTGAAAGGGGAAAGATAAGATGACAGACCGCTGCAATAAAAACCTTCAGGGGAGTTCCTCTACTGTTCACTGTGGATAAAGTGCATCAGAGTGCAACAGCAGCACTGACAAATTATCTGACTGAAGGCTAAAATATTCTCTGGCGTCATATAGTTTGCATGACTGTCTGGCTCCTCCCCCACTGAAACCTCCGACAGATCTTTACGTGCATCTCAAAAAATCTAGCTTTGCATCAGCAGCTTCATGGACTGCTTTTTTAGTACATTATTTTCGGGTATTCCTTCCCGCCGGTCCTCTGCCTGAAGTCTTTCATGGGTCGTACAGCTCATCTTCGCCAACGTATTCTCCGGTTTTGGAGCTATTTAGCCAACAAAAGTGATTGTTGTTTCAAAATGATTAGTTCCATCTCCGAAAACAATGTGGATATGGCTTCAGTCGCCATTTTTTCCTGCAACTACTACACACAGGAACCTAATAGCTGGTCAACAAGAGCCTGAACTACTTCACTCAAAAGAAGATGCATACATAGTAAAGGAAATTAAGGGGCCTCTGACGGATTAATTCACCGATTTGGAGGATTACTTCAGGGACTGTTTTAGTCTTAATTTACAGTTAATGTGATTGACATTAATGTTATCTTATATCTGAAGTCTCACCCCTCAAGGTTCAGTGCTTGAGCTTGACCTGTTTTCATTAAACATGCTTACTGAAGCAACTTTTTTTCCTATCCCAAACTGTAACTACTGTATTGTATGCATTTCAATACTGACAATAGAACTCTCTTCTGCTGGTGTTCTAATGTATTTTCAGTCTAATGCCTTAATCCTTTGTTCTTTTCCAGTAACCAAATATGAAAACTAGTACCATTTTGAACGCATAACTCATAAGGAGACATGTTAGCAAACAATGGAGGAGAATGAGACCCTTCTGTATTTTTGAGAACTGAACTGAGAGTAGCAAGAAATTATAATTATCCCGCTAATGGTGACTGTGGAGTGTAATACTGCAGTGGCCAAACTTGACAAATGTATAACCTCTGTCTGATCAAGTAGTTACAATTCTAGCATCCTAGATAAGTGGTGTTGCTCAAGGTTCTGTGCACCAGCCTCACTTGTTTCCTTTTACTGTGTTCACGAAAGTGACCTTTTACACTAACTTAGTACAAACAAACCAATGACTATTTGGTTTACACTATTTAAACCTATTTTCTGTTTGATTTCTAATATATTTTCAGTCTAAACCAGGGGTGTCAAACTCATTTTAGATCAGGGGCCAAATGGAGAAAAATCTATTCCCAAGCGGGCCTGACTGGTAAAATCATGGCACAATCACTTAAAAATAAAGACAACTTCAGATTGTTTTGCATCCATCCATCCATCCATTTTCTACCGCTTATTCACTTTGGGGTCGCGGAGGGGTGCTGGTGCCTATCTCAGCTACAATCGGGCGGAAGGCAGTGTACACCCTGGACAAGTCGCCACCTCATCGCAGCAGATTGTTTTCTTTGTTTAAAAATATAACAAGCACATTTTGAGAATGTTTCAATCACAAAGTTTTTTTTTTTTACAATTACACTTACATGTTGCGGTTAATAATATTATATCTTTAATTGTCGTTTTTTATAATTCCTTAATAAAATATGTGATAATGTTCATCAGTCAACTCACTGGTGTTCATTTTCAATCTATTAAGATAAGAAACGGCGTGGCGCAGTGGAAGAGTGGCTGTGCGCAAACCGAGGGTCCCTGGTTCAATCGCAACCTAGTACCAACCTCGTCATGTCCGTTGTGTCCTTGAGCAAGACACTTCACCCTTGCTCCTGATGGGTGCTGGTTAGCGCCTTGCATGGCAGCTCCCTCCATCAGTGTGAATGTGTGTGTGAATGGGTAAATGTGGAAGTAGTGTCAAAGTGCTTTGCGTACCTTGAAGGTATAAAAGCGCTATACAAGTACAACCCATTTATTTATTTATCACTTATAAAATAATATCAAAATCTAATTACAGGATGTTATTTATGTAGTTTGCTAATTTCCCTCCACTGGTGCACGAACATGTGGTTCTTTTTTTTTTTGCATATGTAACAGTTACAACGAAACAAATAATTTCTATTGCGACATCCAGTGGACACATTTAGAACATCATCTTCTTCCATTCAAAAATGTTGGCTCATTTTTATACTTAGCAAACTCATCCCGCGGGCCAGATAAAACCTGTTGGCGGGCCTGATCTGGCCCGCGGGTCGTGCGTTTGACACCCCTGGTGTAAACCATGGCACATTACTCAGTACAGGCTAACAAACAACAACAATTGAGTGTTAGGGCCTCCTTCATTTGAATTGATAGTCAAGGAGACTCAGAACAAAAGGAAATGAACCCTTGCATAACGAATGCTTGTTTGTGTGGTTGTGTAAACCTCACCCCCCATGTCTGAGAAGCTCCGCCGGATGACAATGTGACTCACAGTCAGTGTGCAGAGCTGGACTGTGGAGTATAATACTACAATTTCCAGAGCCACGTTTTGAACACCAGGTGACTAGGTACTAGAAGTGAAAGGCTCCAATAACGAGTAGAACTGCGTAGGTATCGGGCACTGAAAAGGTGGCGGATTCGATCTAAGCTACTCACCCGTGTTAGCTGTTAGACTATCAGTGGAGGCTGTACGTAGGCTGGCGCTGCCCAGGCCTCGCGGAGATGACATCGGACTCTCCAGCGAGCGGTTCAGCTCCATGTTGCTGCCGCTCATGTGAGCAGACACCCTGTGGTACACACAGACAAGAAGAGGACTCAATTATTATAATTTCGCTCAGATTTGCATATGCAGCGCACTTCTTCATTTGCAACAGTGCAAACATCTTGTTTCCTTTTTTTAAGACAAGACAAGTGCCTAGTATTTACTTGTACTATTGCTGATTAAAACTGCACATGCAGACTTCTTAATCAAAGCGATCAATTAGTGTGAGTGACAGCCACTCACTTGTCCAATTAGAGCCGCTAATGTCTTTGGCAAACATCGTCTTATCCCTCCGTCTTCAATCACAAAATGACTCCGCCCTCCATTTATCTGGCGGCCTTTGGCTTCACGTTCCCCATAAATCATGACAACAAATGGACGAGGAAACCGAAAATGTTTCTCGGAGGTATTATTTTACACGTCACTGAAAGAGGTGTCCAGTTTAAACGCTTAAACTTTAAAAGGATAAGCCGTCAAGAGACTCCACACGCTTTTGCACGTCTTCCGCTGAACGACCAAGGGATTTGTTTCCAAAACATGAGATTTTCATTGATGAAAGAATGTCAAACGCCATCTGTGACCCGTGGGACCAATGAGTTCCTGGAGACTTAACTCCTACTTGGAAAGAGAAGGAAATACCTGCTTTTTGCTTGTGTAGAATCCAATGTCAGAGTAGCATAATATCATGGAAAGTACAAAATACCATCATGTCCTTTTACAGTGTGGTCTTTGGCTCTTTTACCGAACTGCAGAGAGTACCAGGTTTCTTTTAGGAGTAAGGAGTATTTTATATAACAATAAAAACAAATCTATTTCTTAAATTTTTTTGTTACGAATACTATTTATAACGGAATAATAGTGAATTATATATTTGTATATATGTAATAGTGCTATGAAATGATACATATTTTAAAATCAGATTAATCACACTTTAGTATTTGGAATAATCATGATCAATCACAAGTTATTACTTTGTTTGCATAATTTAAATAATCTCAAAATAGAAGGCTCTATTTGGACAGAAATGCAATTTTATTGTCAGAAGTTCATAAAGGACCATTTTTTGAATGTTTTACATCTTCCTTGTAAATAACTTTTTTGTGATTACTCATAAGCTAGATTGTTAATTTTAACATATATACAGTATATATGCATATTTATTACGATTTATGTATACTTACATGTCTATATACTGTATATATGTATACATTTATTGTGTATATGTGTATATATATATCTATATATGTGTATACATATACTGTGTATATGTATGTATATATAGATATATATATATCAATATATACATCGTTATTTTGAATGTATGTATTTATATTTATTTATATATATATATATAGTTGTATACATTGGTATATGCTGTTTATTTTTATGTGCTATTTTAAACTGACTGAATTGTACAGTAAATACTATACGTCAGTGGCACTGGTTATCAACCTTTTTCACCAAGTAGCACCTCCAAAAAAAACCTGGCTCTCCAAGTACCACCATAATGACCAACATTAAAGTACAGTAACATAGTAGGCATAAGTATTAATTAAAGAAAAAATATAGGTTTTATTTAAGAATTGTATTTAATATTTTTGACCACTGTAACATTAAACAGTTTGAACAGTAACACTGTGTTTGAATATAGGAAAATAAAACCTTATTTCACGTAAATCAAGTGATTCTTTGGAGTACCACTTGATAGAACCTGCGTGCCACTAACGGTACACATACCACAGTTTGAGGTTAGAAAAAT
This sequence comes from Nerophis ophidion, assembly GCF_033978795.1. NCBI lineage: Eukaryota > Metazoa > Chordata > Actinopteri > Syngnathiformes > Syngnathidae > Nerophis > Nerophis ophidion. The sequence continues at coordinate 18,667,503 of NC_084627.1, forward strand.
GATAAGATACAATAAAAAAACATGACATTATGATGAATGTTAGTATTATTATTGTTGTAAACCCTGCAGGTTATTGTTCAATGGACTGCAGCGCCTACTAAGATTTTTCTTTAAAAAATAATGTACATATTTTATTTGTAAACAATAATGTTTCACTATACTTGACATCTTGTAAAAACATACATATGTTGTCATGACACAAAAATGCAGCACTCACCAGGATGTTTTCTGTTTATATAAGGGATGTCCGCTTTAAGTCCGAATAACACTTAAATCAACATCCTAACTGCATATTTCCTCTTTACCAAACGTCTTGACGCAACCACAAATGTGATTTACACACCTTTGATTGCACTGACCTGGGTTTTCAGAGTATAAATACTATCATCTAACCGTGATCCCTGTAGTCACTGTGTGGACCAAAAGTTAGCAGTAAAAATGTGACACACGCATGTTGTATTTGCAGCGATATGGACTACTGACGTCAAACCCCTCCGCCCCCTCAAAAAAAAAAACATCTACCAAGCGTTTAATGTGCGTGAGAAGTTATCAGGTCTGTTGTTTGAATAATGACACACTTTATGGGACAGTACTTCAGCAAGGCGAAACTTGGAAAGATTTGGGGCTGACTCACAATTTGGGAGAGACGGGAGGAGGAACACCTGACGTGATGCAACACCTAGATACAATCATGCTAACTTTACACAAACAGCAGGTTTATACTGAGAGTCAAACAACAGTTACATACTAGATCTTCTTGGTACAAACCCCGTTTCCATATGAGTTGGGAAATTGTGTTAGATGTACCGTATTTTTCGGACTAAGTCGCGTTTTTTTTTGTAGTTTGGCCGGGGGTGAGACTTGGCCAATTAAAAAAAAAAAAAAATTTGGGGGGGGGTTTGGCCGGGTCTCACCCCCCGCTGAACTGTGGAGAAGATTGCGACTTATAGTCCGAAAATTACGGTAAATATAAACAGAGTACAATGATTTGCAAATCCTTTTCAACCCATATTGAATGCACTACAACGACAAGATATTTGATGTTCAAACTCAAACTTTTTTTTTTTTTGCTAATAATAATTAACTTAGAATTTCATGGCTGCAACATGTGCCAAAGTAGTTGGGAAAGGACATGTTCACCTCGTGTGTTACATCACCTTTATTTTCAACAACACTCTATAAACATTTGGGAACTGAGGAAACTAATTGTTGAAGCTTTGAAAGTGAACACTTTTCCACTTTGCATCAGTCCATCTTAGATGATCTCGGGCCCAGAGAAGCCGGCGGCGTTTCTGGATGTTGTTGATAAATGGCTTTCGCTTTGCATAGTACAGTTTTAACTTGCACTTACAGATGTAGCGACGAACTGTATTTAGTGACAGTGGTTTTCTGAAGTGTTCCTGAGCCCATGTGGTGATATCCTTTAGAGATTGATGTCGTTTTTTTATACAGTGCCGTCTGAGGGATGGAAGGTCACGGTCATTCAATGTTGGTTTCCGGCCATGCCGCTTACGTGGAGTGATTTCTCCAGATTCTCTGACCCTTTTGATGATATTATGAACCGTAGATGTTGAAATCCCTAAATTTCTTGCAATTTCACTTTGAGAAACGTTGTTCTTAAACTGTTTGACTATTTGTTCACGCAGTTGTGGACAAAGGGGTGTACCTTGCCCCATCCTTTCTTGTGAAAGAATGAGCATTTTTTGGGAAGCTGTTTTTATACCCAATCATGGCACCCACCTGTTCCCAATTAGCCTGCACACCTGTGGGATGTTCCAAATAAGTGTTTGATGAGCATTCCTCAACTTTATCAGTATTTATTGCCACCTTTCCCAACTTCTTTGTCACGTGTTGCTGGCATCAAATTCTAAAGTTAATGATTATTTGGGAAAAAAAAAAATGTTTATCAGTTTGAACATCAAATATGTTGTCTTTGTAGCATATTCAACTGAATATGGGTTGAAAATGATTTGCAAATCATTGTATTCCGTTTATATTTACATCTAACACAATTTCCCAACTCATATGGAAACGGGGTTTGTACTTCTGACTCCTTTTATGCAGCATGTGGAGGCTCTAAGGTTGAACATAATATTTTTTTTTTTACAATAGTAAGAAATGAACAGGGAATTAATTCGTCGCTTCCAGTGTTAAACAGTTATCATTATGTCTATTAAACTACACATGTAACATCTGTCATGCAAGTATAAAAAAAGGTTAAACATTGTTAATTTCAACACCTCAAGGCAGTAAACAATCAGTCTTGATATTAATGACATATGTGTATTGTACTGGATGTCATTTTGAGCTTTCTAACACAGAGTCAGCATCTTCCCAGTATCAAAAGACAAAGCTGCCTACCTCATGTTGAAGAGGCTGAGGTTCGAGTCCCCCCCAAAATTAGCCACATGAGTTGTAACAGAACCCTGTCAGCAATCCAGTCGCGTGTGTGTAGCTAAAGTCAGCAGATAGATGAGCTCCTGTACTGTCAGCGCTCATACAGCGAATGGTCAGACTATGAATTTGACTTCTATTGGCGGCCGCTGCCAGAATGGGGCATTTTGGGTGTTGCCGGGGGCAACAATCTGCTCAGTCGAGCCCCTCCACTTTGGCTATCTCCAGCAAAAACCGGCTGACATGCCTTACCCCTCTAAAAAAGTCCTTTTACTTCCACACTAAAACGCAACGTGTGCACTAACCTGCAAAACGATTTAAAAAGACGACACTAGCTGTTAAAAAAACAACACATCTTTCCTTTTTAGACTGCTCAGAGTCCTATTTCCTCAACCATCTGTGGCTTTTAAATGATTCATGACATAATGCTTCCAAGTGCACACAGTAAGAATCTAAAATAACTGAACAACTGTAAAAAATCAACTGAAAAACAGAGGTGAGGTCAAATCTATTTGGACAGTGGTCATCTCCCACATGGAGCATGTTTGACTTAAGAAAACAGTAACGATTTTGAAATATTTAATAAAAACCTCACACATTTATTGAAAAGATTAAGAATTGGAATGTAAATATATCAAGTCGTATTGATGCTGCACAGGAATAGGTTATGCCAGGGGTGTCAAACTCAAATAAAGAGTGGGCCAAAATTTTAAACCGAACAAAGCAGTGGGCCGAGGTTGAACAAATTAACCTTTTAATAGGGACCCAAACAAATTTTGCATTGAATCTTGAACAAGCAAGGCTTACAGTATATAACTTTATAGTGACATGCAAAATCGAATTTCAAATAATAATAATAATTAAAAAATATCAATGGCATACAAAATAAAACTTAAATAAAAATGGAATGCCTCTTTTCGGCGGCGGGGTTGAGGTGGACGGGGTTTGTGTATATTGTAGCGTCCCGGAAGAGTTAGTGCTGCAAGGGTTTGTGGGTATTTGTTCTGTTGTGTTTATGTTGCGTTACGGTGCGGATGTTCTCCCAAAATGTTTAATTCTTCTTTGGTTTTGATTGATTGATTGATACTTTTATTAGTAGATTGCACAGTTCAGTACATATTCCGTACAATTGACCACTAAATGCTAACACCCGAATAAGTTTTTCAACTTGTTTAAGTCGGGGTCCACGTTAATCAATTCATGGTGTGGGTTCACAGTGTGGCGCATATTTTTAACAGTGTTAAAGTTGTTTATACGGCCACCCTCCGTGTGACCTGTACGGCTGTTGACCAAGTATGCGTTGCATTCACATATATTATGTGACTGGCATGCTGTTTGTATGGAGGAAAAGCGGTGAATGAGGTGTTACAGCGGCGGGCCAGCTCTAATGTTAATTTGATATTGCCTCAAGGGCCAAGAGAAATTACACGGCGGGCCAAATTTGGCCCGCGGGCCAGAGTTTTGACACCCATGGGTTATGCTGACTACTAACTGTTCACTTTGCTGAAGAGTTATAAACATAACAGTGATGATGGTTGTCATTTTTGTTTTGATTAAGATGTACTACAACATGTCAAGCCAAACACTTAACATATTTTTACAGATCAGCATTTTTAGCATTTACACAAACAAAAACAATAGCTGTGTTAATTAAAAAACAATTTAGAGGGACTGTTTGCAAAATGTACACAGATTCCTAGAGCAGTGGTTCTCAAATGGGGGTACACGTAACCCTGGGGGTACTTGAAGGTATGCCAAGGTGTATGTGAGATTTTTTTTTTAATATTCTAAAAATAGCAACAATTAAAAAATCATTTATAAATAGATTTTTTGAATAATACTTCAAGAAAATATGAATGTAAGTTCATAAACTGTGAAAAGAAATGCAACAATGCATTTATTCATTGTTGACAGCTAGATTTTTTGTGGACATGTTCCATAATTATTGATGTTCAAGATTTATTTTTTTGTGAAGAAATGTTTAGAATTAAATTGATGAATCCCCAAAGAGGGCACTTTAAGTTCATGATTTCTTCTATGTGTAGAAATCTATATTCATAATTGAATCACTTGTTTATTTTTCAACAAGTTTTTAGGTACTTTTATACATATTTTTCCAAATAGTTCAAGAAAGACCACTACAAATGAGCAATATTTTGCACTGTTATACAATTTAATCAATCAGAAACTAATGACATAGTGCTGTATTTTACTTCTTTATCTCTTTTTTTCAACCAAAAATGCTTTGCTCTGATTAGGAGGTACTTGAATTAAAAAAAATTTCACAGGGGGTACATCACTGAAAAAAGGTTGAGAACCACTGGCCTAAAGGGCGCTAACTTTCCAATTTAATTTACACAGTATATCCCACCCTCTCACTTTTCCTATTTAATTACTTAACTACGTACATATGTAACACATCCAAGCACATTAACTTCAGGTGTTGTTAGCTAATAATAGCAATTTGGATAGCTAGTATTAGCTGTCGTTGAATGTATATTCCAAGGGTCGGGAACCTATTTGGCTGAGAGAGCCATACAAGCCAAATATATTTAAAAGTATTTCCGTGAGAGCCATATCATTATTTTTTTTAACACTGAATACATCTATATGCATGCATTTTTAAGAAAGACCAACATTTTTAGAGTATAATAAGTCTCTTATTCTTTTTAATAACATTGTTATTCTGAGGCTAACCAAAAATAAATAAAATACTTCTTACTATTAATGCGACTTCTTAAACTGGTGCGGTGGAAACAGGATGGATGGATTAAAATGCATGAGAATGTTTTATATTTTGAACGTTGTTTTTGTCACTGTCATTACGAGCGGAACTATTCATTACTTATCGTATTAAGCAATGTCAGCTAAGATTTATCGGAGAGCCAGGTGCGTTGCTTCTCTTGGGACTGTTTTTGTACGTGTGCACGTGCCCCCGTCGTAAACACAGATAATTTTATAATGTAAAATGTTTTATTACATAAACTTTGTAATTATGAAAAATCTAGACAATTTTCAAACAAATATGTTCTTTTAAACCATTTATGGTAACACAAGCTTGTCGGTGATGTTCTTTTTATGTTTTTTTTTTTACCTTAAAAAATGTAGAAGAAGTTGCAAACATCCCCTCTAAGAGCCATTTTTAATGTTTAAATTTAACTTTTTGCATTTTTTAGGCTCCAATAAAAGGTTGTCGGACTAAAAAATGGCCAAAATGGGGTATTGTTTTGATGTTTCTAGATATGCTAGCACAAGGGTCACCAACGTGGTGCCCGCGGGCACCAGGTCGCCCGTAAGGACCAGATGAGTAGCCCGCTGGCCTGTTCTAAAAATAGCTCAAATAGCAGCACTTACCAGTGAGCTGCCTTTACTTTTTAAATTTCATTTATTTACTAGCAAGCTGGTTTTGCTTTGCTCGACTTTTTTAATTCTAAGAGAGACAAAACTCAAAAAGAATTTGAAAATCCAAGAAAATATTTTAAAGCCTTGGTCTTCACTTGTTTAAAATAAATTCATTTAATTGTATAAATAAATTCATTTATTTCAGAAAGACAATTTTAGAGAAAAAATACAACCTTAAAAATGATTTTAGGATTTTTAAACACATATACCTTTTTACCTTTTAAGTTCCTTCCTCTTCTTTCCTGACAATTTAAATCAATGTTCAAGTAAATGTATTTTTTTTATTGTAAAGAATAATAAATCCATTTTAATTTAATTCTTTATTTTAGCTTGTTTTTTCGACAAAGAATATTTTTGAAATATTTCTTCAAACCTATTAGATTAAAATTCAAAAAAATTATTCTGGCAAATCTAGAAAATCTTTACAATCAAATTTAAATGTTACTTCAAAGTCTTTTGAATTTCTTTTAAAATTTTTGTTCTGGAAAATCTACAAGAAATAATAATTTGTCTTTGTTAGAAATATAGCTTGGTCTAATGTGTTATATATTCTAACAAAGTGCAGATTGGATTTTAACCTATTTAAAACATGTCATCAAAATTCTAAAATTAATCTTAATCAGGAAAAATTACTAATGATGTTCTATAAATTCTTTTTTTTAATTATTTCAAAAATATTCAAATTAGATAGTTTTTCTCTCCTTTCAAAATTTAATTTTAATTTTTTTCCTGTTTTCTCCTCTTTTAAACCGTTAAATTAGGTGTTTTTTCATCATTTATTCTCTACAAAAAACCTTCCGTAAAAGGAAAAACAATGTACGACGGAATGACAGACAGAAATACCCATTTTATATATATATAGATTTATTTATTAAAGGTAAATTGAGCAAATTGGCTATTTCTGGCAATTTATTTAATTGTGTATCAAACTGGTAGCCCTCTGCATTAATTAGTATCCAAGAAGTAGCTCTTGGTTTCTAAAAGGTTGGTGACCCCTGTGCTAGCATGTAGGCCATAATGCTCTTTGGGAACTAAAACATTGATTTGAATTGATTCGCAACAACAAAATTAATGATGTAACATCGTGACACACATGACTTCTACGACTTATGTTTGTTGTGCAAGTTGCCCAACCACTTTCAATTGCACTAAGCACGGTCCGGCTTCCTCCCACTCCCAAAGACATGCACCTGGGGATAGGTTGATTGGCAACACTAAATTGGCCCTAGTGTGTGAATGTGAGTGTGAATGCTGTCTGTCTATCTGTGTTGGCTCTGCGATGAAGTGGCGACTTGTCCAGGGTGTACCCCGCCTTTCCGCCAGATTGTAGCTGAGATAGGATCCAGCACGCCCCGTGACCCCGAAGAGAATAAGCAGTAGAAATGGATGGATGCATAGTCCATACATCCATCCATTTTTCTTATCCCTTTCAGGGTTGCAGGGGGGCTGGAGCCTTTCCCAGCTGCACTTGAACAGAGTGCAGGGTACACCCTAGACATGTCGGCACCTCATCGCAGGGCCAACACAGATAGACAGATAAACATTCACACTCACATTCACACACTAGGGCCAATTTAGTATTGCACTCACCATGGTAAATTGAAATGAAATTGAAATTATATTTATATAGCGCTTTTTCCTCAAGTGACTCAAAGCGCCTTGCATAGTGAAACTCAATATCTAAGTTACATTTAAAGCAGTGTGTGTGGCACTGGGAGCAGGTGGGTAGAGTGTCTTGCCCAAGGACACAACGGCATTGACTAGGATGGTGGAAGCGGGAATCGAACCTGCAACGCCTCAAGTTGCTGGCACGGCCGCTCTACCAACCGAGCTATACCGCCCCCACGATAACAAACATTTAAATATGACATATTTAACTGTATAGCCTTTATGATTCAAATGGAAATACAGAAAGTGTCTATGTTCCCTTTTAATCCTTAATGTATCATTGTGTAACGTCATATTGAACAAACCTCAAAGAACACACAATTTGCCTTTATTGGGACTGTAAGCTCTTGTCAGTTCGCCTCATAGCATAGAACGGTGCTCAGACATGTCCTATTTTTTATGTTAGTTTTTTTTAATTTCTTATGTACCTTTTATTATTTTTTTTAGCATTGTTTCTGTATTGGTAAATTATTGTTGTGTGGAAAATTGTTTCACCTGGAAGTTATCCAGAACTTGCATCATTCTTTTTGTGCCACAAAGTAAAAAAAAAACCCCAGTGATATCACTGGGAAAGTATGAGGATAAAGAATGTGTTAAAAAAAAAAATTATAGCATATTATTTACATTTAGTATTTCAGACTAATTTGTGTTAGTTTGAAACATTCTGATCCAATCTAATTGCTGCTAAACACAGGACGGTATGGCTCGGTTGGTAGAGCGGCCGTGTCACCAACTTGAGGGTTGCAGGTTCGATCCCCGCTTCCGCCATCCTAGTCAAAGCCATTGTGTCCTTGGGCAAGACACTTTACCCACCTGCTCCCAGTGCCAACTACACTGATTTTAATTGTAACTTAGATATTGGGTTTCACTATGTAAAGCGCTTTGAGTCACTTGAGGAAAAAGCGCTATATAAATATAATTCACTTCACTGTTTGCATGATAGAAATGAGTTTCCACTGGTTGACTTCTCAAGCTTACATAAAATAACAAGCCAATGACGCAGAACACTGGTGTTCTGACGAAATGCACATAAGGTGTATCGAGTTGTCTGGCGGGCGAGTTAAACAGGAAACGGAGGTGAAGATAGCACAAAAGATTTACCACAGAGGCTGAAAATCAAGCCCGAATAAAGGTTAAAAAATGAGTTAAAAAAAACACGCTACCTGCGTCACAAGATTTGCAAGTGACTTAGGGGAAAAAAAACAAGCCTAAAGTCGTTTATAATAAGAGCTTTTGCTGTATACAACTGATGCTCTCGAGTGGGGCTGTGATTGGAAGACAGGCGATGTGGTAAACATGATCATATATACTTAATCGCCTATTACAAAAATAATTCTCTTTGAATATATATAATATATGTTTTTAGCCTTTTTTTATCAAATAAAAACGTCAAAATGGCCCCCACATACTTGACTTTTCAGTGCGTGGCCCTTGGTGGAAAAAGTTTCGACACCCCTGATCTAAAATATTAAAAGCTCTCAAAATACAAATAAAATATACTTAAAGTACGAACACAGTTTAGTAAGCTAGTTAAAGAATGAAATAACACTAACTTGTGAAATAATTTGAAAATATTTAAAAGCTCTTAAAATTAAAACGAAATATACTTATAATATAAACAAAGTTTAGTTAGTTATTAAAAAATGAAATAATACTGACTTATAAATTAATTTGAAAACATAAAAAAGCTAAAAATAAATGTATATATGCCTAAAATATAAAAATAATAGTTAGCTAGTAAAAACTATAATAATACTAACTTCTAAAGTAATTAAAAAAAAATTAAACGCACTCAAAATAATATACCTAAAATACAAACAAAGTGTAGTTAGCTAGTTAATAAAAAAAACAACAACTTGTGAATTAATTTGAAACTATTTAAAAGCTCTCAAAATAAAAATAAAATATACTTAAAATATAAAAAAAGTTTAGTTAGTTAGTTAATTACAAAAAAAATACTAACTTCTAAAGTAAATATTATTTTTTTTAAAGTGCTCAAAATTAAAAAAAAAATATACCTAAAATATGAACAAAGTTTAATTAGTTAATTAAACAATAAAATACTAACTTTTGAATTAATTTGAAACAATTTAAAAGCTCTCAAAATAAAAATAAGATGTACTTAAAATATAATCTAAGTTTATTTAGGGACGGCGTGGCGCGTTTGGGAGAGTGGCCGTGCCAGCAACGTGAGGGTTCCTGGTTCAATCCCCACCTTCTACCAACTTCGTCACGTCCGTTGTGTCCTTGAGCAAGACACTTCACCCTTTCTCCTGATGAGTGGTGGTTAGGGCCTTGCATGGCAGCTCCCGCCATCAGTGTGTGAATGTGTGTGTGAATGGGTGAATGTGGAAATAGTGTCAAAGCGCTTTGAGTATCTTGAAGGTAGAAAAACGCTTATACAAATATAACCCATTTACCATTACCATTATATCTGCCGCTGCTGTTTTCATCTAAACTAGTGCATTTACAAGAGTTGACAGTCAATTCTTGAGACCAATTTATCCTGACTAATACAGGACAGTTGGCTATCCTAATTGTAACCTCCAAAATCAACCACAATCCGTTTATCAATTTGTTGTAATTGAAAAACGTTTTTGTGCAATTTAGTGGCTTATTTTTCTGAACAATTTTGGTTTCAAGTCCAAACTGTACGACTTTGAAGGCGCCACTGTATTCCACCGCAAAGAATAATGATTGCTGTAGCTTTACCACAGTGCCCCAATGTTATTGGAGCTATTCGGCTGCAGTCAATACAAAGGGCGCCATTTAACAGACCGATTTTATGTGTTCATTACAATCGGAAAAAAAGGTCCCATTAGTAGCATGAATAGGACAACACACGCATTGAGGAAGACGCTGTAACTGTTTCAATGATCCGAAAGTGGTCGAAATAAAGCTTGCACAGTGAGCGTCACAAATGCAATGGCAGTCAGGTGCAACCGACACTAGATCGTCCCACCAGAGAGGAGAAAAAAACATACATGCTGTTTAAAGAGTAGGTGCCCATACATTATGTATTAAGCAGCGTTTCATAGTTGAATTACCGTCCCGTTAATGCTTGTGTGAGTCACAGGAAGGTATGGTACGGAGTACGAGGATGTCAGATTGTGGTTCCAATTTGATTGCATCCATCTGGGGAGCATGACGGATTCCCATAGTGTCGATACAAAATCCACACTATAGCCTCAGAACGGGTATTGTTTGAGACTTGACCTAACAAATCAATGAATATTTGCACCTAAACTGTAACATTAACCTCAACAAGAACAGGATGAGACGAGCAGTACCCAGGACCCCTGGAGACTTCACTGGAAAAAGTGCACTCGCTTTGGATTACGGTAACTAGTTCAACTTTGGCGTGTACCTTAAAGAAAACTATTATACTTTTACATCAGGGCAGTGTAGTCAAACAGATACCACAGAAGAATGTTTAAATGGGTCACATGTACCTGTGCTGTTTCTTGGGTGGAGGTGGTGGTGTTGGAGTGGTCTCATGATTGCTTGATCCCATCTTCCCCGCTACCAGAGGCTCTGTTGTTGCGCTGTCATGTTGCTTGGCCGGCATGCTCCCGCTCTGCTTGCCCTTCTCCTCTGCAGCGGCAACCTCACTATCCCCCTGACAGGCACCATTGTTAGGTAGAGGCAGGGGGGCCGTGCCTGGCTCTGTCATCTGAGGGGGGCTGATCAGGGCCTTACAGTCTCTGGACTCCTTCCAGACAGCAGCACCATTGACTGGGCCTGTTACACGAGACCCAGGATTAGTAGTCAGCGTTTTTTTTTCACCCCCTTTCCGCTCCCGTTCTTCCTCCTCCTCTTCCTCCTCGATGCGACAGTTCCAGGCGGAGCTGTGGTGGTTGTGGTGCTTTTGCCAACGATCGGATGCTGCTGGGCTGTGGTTTTCCGGTTCGACCTTAAAGTGTCCCTCTTTGGCAGACACCAGTAAAAGCAAGGAGAGTTCCGGGAGAGGAACCGGAGACGATACGAACGGCGAGACACTAGGGTTGCTCAATCTGTGGAGATCTGGAAGTGGAACCGGTGAAGAGATGGACGGAGAAAGGCTGGAAGTGCCAAGTTTTGGGGACCGGGTGGTTCTTTTTGGTGGAATGGGCGGGCTAGACTGAGGCTTGGGATTGAGAGGAGGGGGAAGGCTGAATTCTGTAACCAAGGAGGGTGCACTGTGGCTCGGACTGGGCCAGCGAAAGGCTGTGCTGACGGGGTCCTTATGTGCTGTAGGGCTAAAGTGGTACTGAGTGCTGATGGCAGAATCTGGGCTGCTCAGGTAGAACATCCTGTTGTTCCCCTCTGTGTGGGCAGCCATTACAGAAATGGTGGCCCGTTGACTTTCTTCTGAGGAGTTCTTGGTCTGGTTTTGCAACACATTTCCCTGAGGCTTATGCTTTTTCTTGGTGCTCTCTGCATAAATGGGTTCAGAGTCTGGTTCATTGGGAGAATTGGGTGCAGAGTTAACCGTTGTTTGGGGACTTTTTGGGCTCCCAACGGAACCCTCATGGACTGGTAGAGAATCTGTACTGCTACCAAATGAGGAGGACGAGTCTAGGGGGCTTTTTTGTTTAGATAGGACAGGAGGAGGGTTGATGGAGGACTGACTGTTAGTGAGAGTGTCCAAAGATAACGCAGAGGTTAGGGAGTTTAGGGAAGTGCTGGACGTCTTGGTGGGGAGAACAGTGTTACCTGTTCCATTACTACAAAGTTTGGCAGGACTGGTTGGAGGAAAATGTTTCTCCACAGAATTTTGGCAATGATAATTTAATCTCTTAGCACCAACATTAGAAGTGCTATTAGTTCTGGGGGCGGTGGTACTATTCTGCTGATTACAAATGTCCCCATTAGCTTTGTTTTTGACACCTTGAGGACCTCTGTTGCTGATGATCACGGAGCCTTTGGGCGACAAGGAAGGGTGAGAAAAGCAATAGTCCTTCTTGGGTTCCGGGCTTTGAAGAGATGAATCCCTCTGGGTTTTATTGCAACTGTTGCCATCAATGTAAAGTGAAGAGAGGTCCAGAAGTTTCTTTAGACCCTTTGAGTTTTTCTGTAACAAAAAAAGCACTAGTTAGAGAACATAAGCATTTATCAGAAACTTTAAGGACAATCACCTTCTCTATGTTCATGTTAACGTCAGCCATGGAGTCGCTGGTGTCCATGCTCATCATAGTGGGCTTGACGGCAATAGTGGGCTTGCTGTAAGGTGAAGGCACCGTCACTGCAGTTTCTTCATCGCCTCCGAGGCCGTTCTTCAGACACGCGGCAGACGCAGCGCCATCCGGGCCACCGCCGACCTTCTGCCTGTGCGCGCTGAGCTGGTGGAAGCAGTTCTTACAAGAGCCGGGTTTCCACACGTGTTCTGCAAAGTCGCTGCACACTGACATCTTCGTCGTCACTCGATCGTTGGGAAAGGTCAGAAGCGACGAAGGAGCGTTTCGGCAAACGCAGAACACACGTTCATGGCTAGAAAGGAAAACAAGAATGAGGTTAGAGTAAGAATCTCAGCTGCTTTAGATCATGTGATAATAAAGAGTTCTTTGATCATGCCTTCAAAAGACTAATTTTGCTTTTGAAGATCATATATGATGTGTCACATCAAAGTCAGCATTAATCATTTATGATGAACATGAACTCGACTACACAACGCAGATCTCGGAAGAAAATTGTGTTGTTTAGGCTGTTTGTTTACATAACAATGGTGAATGAAGCGCAACCTGCAGAGAGAGGACTTAGGAAGAATACCGCTTTGTAGAACTCTTTCCAGTAACATTATTCCGATCAAATATTATCTGTAACTGTATATAAAACATTATATCAATAAACTACTGGCACAGCATACTTATTACAGCATTTTCAGTTATTTTTACTGGTCTGTGTCCAGATCATTATGGCATCTTAGAACATGGAAACAATAGTACATTTATTCATGTGAAATCAACAGTTTGACAAATTGACAAAAAAAGTTAAAGGACGTTCAATTTTAATTATTTTCAAAGCCAAACACTTCATAAAATCCTTTTCTTTTAAATTGACATTTGAAGGCCTTTTATT